>NC_069112.1:80747709-81032709 GCF_025612915.1 Magallana angulata | reverse complement strand
GCATCGCTCTTCTTGGGACGTTTGTCTTTCTGTATGAATGCTCTTTGGTTCGTTTTCAACTGCGGTTGTTTCTGTCATGTTGACAAGTAGTGATCTGGCCATGGCTAACTTCTTGTCGTACTCAAAAACGGTCTCGTTTTCGGGTGCAAGAAGCTTAGACAAGTCTCTTTGATTGGATTTCAAGAGAGCCATTCGAAGACCGGTGAAAGCACGCGGGCCTCTGCGCAAAATGATGCTTAGCAATTTCCTATTTCGATCATAACTGGTTTTTTCAGCTTCAATTTGCTGTCTCATTTCATCGGTAATGACGTTGGAAGCAAATAGATGTCCGGCAACTGACGAAGTCATCATATTTCTTACTAAAGTCGAGTAATTTGCTTTGATGATATCTTGGTGAATTTTCTCCATGTTTTTTTTTATCTCTTGGGGTAAAGTGTTTTATGATCCAAGATCAGCTAAATTCTGATGTAAATCACATAAAAAGTCTCAAGTTTTTATAACTAAAAGTCACATGACTAGTTGATCGCAGTGATAAACGAGGTCAGGGTCAGGTCACCTTGATAAATAATAATGTTTTTGGGGAAAAAACTGACCCCAGCCGCTTTCGACTGTAGACGTTCCTAGCAGTTCTGAGTCTGAATTACGCTGACCTTAGACATTTCATATTCGATTAACCTTTGACGAAATAAAGGTGTCAGAAATATGTTGGCTTTTTCAATTTTTCTTTTAAAATGGGCTCTATCTATAGCATATTGCATCCATATTCCTTTCCGTTCTTCAAAGGGAATAAAATAAATCCGCACATTATCATCAAATTGAACTTTCTTTTTCATTTTTTTTTTTTAAAAGTCCACGTTCAAGTTCATTTTCATGTATCTACAAATGGCTTTTCTGACAATTCGGTATATATAGGACAGTTCATACATGTGCAATTTTCAACATGTTCCCGTGGTCGCCACTGTCCATCTGGACACAAAAACAACATTGTTCCGTTGTTGTAGCATTCATAAAGGTAATCGTCATAAGCCTTTTCTATGCATTCTTTTGGTACAATATCAGCTTTGGTAAGTTTAAGGACTTCTGTGAAATCACTTGGTTTTTCCAACGGTATATCATCAAAATCGCAGGCACGCAAGCAAAACGTTAACATTTTTTCAGGATTAACTTCGGACTCCATAGCCAATCTCACGAGACAATGCTTCTCGTGTACAAGTTTAGTTCTCAATGAATAATGTTTTTTACAAAATTCACAAGTCGTAGATTTCCCATTGCTTTCAATGTATTTGTCAATTAATTTTTTGACAGCTGCTCCGTCCCGTAGAAAATTTCTTATACCCTCTTCTCTTTCTTTCTTATAATCTATGTTCTTAAATTCATCCATTGCTGTTTTAAAACACATTGTGGTATAAACCGTACATATTTATATAAGAAAATATCAAGGTAACCTTCTGAAGGTGACATAAGCCTGTTCTAATTATCAGGATGACTCCAGACTGTTAGTGACCTCAAAAGTTATCCAGGCGGACTTTACCCTGAACTCATTTATCAAGGTAACCTCAAGGTGACCTGACCTTAGCAGGTGACCTGAACTCGACCTCAGTTGACATGACCCTGTCTTTGACCCTGGCCTAGTGACCTGACCTCAGTTGACATGGCCCTGTCCTTGACCCTGACCTAGTGACCCAGGTGACCTGACCTTGACCTCATATGACCTGACCTTGACCTAGGTATCAAGGTCATTGGTGACCCTATGACCTGACCTTGACTGACCTTGACCTAGGTATCAAGGTCATTGGTGACCCTATACTGACTTCAGACTACTACCCTCACTACTTCTTTATATCTCTGTATTTTCTCTATCCGTGGCTTATCTTAAAGGAAAGCAAAAAAGGTTATGATTGGGTCAATTAGGTTTGATTAAAATAGCCCAGTAGACACACATGGTAAATCTAAAAATGGGCCACCATATGGCTGTCGGAAAATATATGCTTTAATGCGTAGTATGTCCACATTGCACTATTAGCTTTACGCAATAAACTAGATTGCATTAGTTGTATTGTTTCATATTATTTTGACAATTGGTCAAATGAAAGTTATTGGCGTTTGCCTTTTAAAACAATGAAGCCTTTTAACTGATCGTCTGAATTGTATTATACTCCTTTATGAATTGATTTAAAAGTCGTGTACATCGTCACGCTGTCACGTGATCTTCCAGTTCTCTAAACAACCAGTTTAACAAATCCTGTTACAAAGTCTGACAACCCATGGTATTATAGATAAGTCAATCTTTGGTTTAGTCGATACTCAAAAAGATCGTAGAAACAGATAAATACTCATTGTTGTTAAAGTTCCCCGTCGCACAATGATTAAATGTCCTAATAATAAAGTCTGACCGACATTTACACACGGTATTTTGATGTATCATGCTTCCAACAATTGTTTATCTATTCTAAAAAAAATTCTTAGTGGAAATCTACTCTTTCAGACTCGGGATTAGAGATTTTCAGCTTAGTATTTTAATTAAACAAATAGAAAAAAAGAAATGTTTTCCAGATTTATATTTCATCATACAATAATTAAATGTCCTAATAATAAAGTCTGACCAACATTTACACACCGTATTTTAATATACCAAGCTTCAAACATTTGTTTATCAATCTTAAAGACATTCATTGTGGAATTTTACTATTTCAGACTCGGGGTAGATACATGTTTATTCCATTTATTTAAACAAAGATTGTTGGGTTACCTCACGTTAAGTAAGGACTTCATTTAAAGCTATACACGCTATAATTTGCGTCAATTTTGAATGACAGTGAAAACGCATGTGCTTGTCTACTTATAAAAGTTATCCTTAATCTGTAAATTACAAGGGTGAATTCCATCTCGTTACAAAGATATAGATTTTTAATTGTTTATTTTTCTGCCAGGAAAATATACCTTTTCATGAATATTGATGAAGGAAGAGCAAACCGACCTCATTGCGCATGTCCGCGGAGAACTAGGTGGTCGTTATTGTTTGCCTAATTAAATATCCAACTTGATTTTTAATATGCTTAACAGTTGTTAATTTGAAATACATACATGTATAATGAGTAAAATACGCTTGCCATTCACGATACCCTTACTTCTGCATTAACACTTATAGGATCTATAAATAGCACATAGGGGAAAAACACAGGTCTACGTCATTCTTTTAAAGGAAGTATTCATATCTACTCACAGGCTTGTATTTTTTTCTTTTGTTTGTACTCGTATATCGGACAAATTTATGCTTTACTGAAAATATCCTTTCCTTTGTGAAACTATCACAATTATGAAGATGCTGACCCTTCACCAGTTTTGGTATGATAAGCTAAATTTAGCTGTCGATATCACGTGATAGATTGATATTCACGAGGAGGCATTACTTTCCTGGCAGGAAAATAAATATTTTTTATTGTTTAATATTTGATATATTTGTTACGTGATCGAATTGAGCATTATAATTAACAGAATAAAGGTAACTTTTATTAGTAATCAAACACATACATTATCCCCTTTATTCAAAATTGACGCAAATTATAGCGTGTATAGCTTTAAGTTTCAAAAGTCACAATTTCGACAATCACGTGTTAAATCATCGTACCCCCATAAAGAATGAAACATCTTTATTTTACTATATTCCTTAATGAATTGATTTAAAGGTCATGTACATTGTCACAATGTCACTTTGTACCCTTGTCCTCTATACAATCAGTTTAACAAATCCTGTTACAAAGTTTGACAACTCTTATTGTTATACTTTCATGTTAAATACTGAAATCTGATTGGTTAAGACGCAGTTAATAATATTTACTATTACCCTCAGCGTTAGCAACGCACTTGGCAACGGGTAACATTAAAAAATGTTACATGCGCGAAAATTATGCGCGTACGGTTCGCTGTAGAATTCACGTTATTCCGATATAAAAGCAGTAAAATTTTCTTAAAATTTTTAAAAAAGACATTCAGTATAACAAAATAAATAGTGCCTGTTTGGGAGGATAACAGTTGAAATTGACACCCCTCGAAAACCATTGTCAACCTCCGCTTCGCGTCGGTTGACAATGGTTTTCTCGGGGTGTCAATTTCAACTGTTACCCTCCCAAACAGGCACTATTTATATAGTATCATCGATATATTAATCTTTAGTTAAGCTACAGCTCAAAAAGATCGTAGAAACAGATAAATTTGAATTACATTATACTCATTGCTGTCAAAGTTATCCATCACACAATGATTAAATGTCCTAATAATAAAGTCTGACCGACATTTACACACGGTATTTTGATGTATCAAGCTTCCAACAATTGTTTATCTATTCTAAAATCATTCTTAGAGGAAATATGCTCTTTCAGACTCTGAATTAGAAATTTTCAGCTTAATATTATAATAAAGCAAATAGAAAAATAAGACATTTTTTCCAGATGTAAATTCTATTTGTTCCGTCCATTGGATTAAAGGTATTAACACTGCGACACCATCACACATTGATTGTCTTATTAAAGGGACCTCAACACGATTTAAGATTAACATTATATTTTTCATTTTTTATGTTATTTCGTATAATACCGAATTTCCGGATTTTTTTTTCGCGTGTCACAAAAGTTGCGAAAATGGGGAAAATATGTATCAATTTTGATATGCATAAGTCATTTTTTACGATTTTAAAAGTTTCTTATAGAAAATGATTCAGGATATAATTTGTACGCATTCAATATTTTGCGATACGGAAGAGACTGCGAACAGTACCGGATATAGTTAATTGTGCATTGATTTTACAAACAAGATAAATTGATGCAATGTGTTAATAAATAGTATAATTATTAAACGGTAGCACCATTTGATTGAAATGAATACCAATGCTTATTTAAAAAATTACAATACTTAAGGTTTGTTTACTGAAACGTATACTAGTACATATGTAAACAATAACAATACTCGAGCTTCCTCTGCTCTTTGTCGTAATCGGGGAAACACGGAAAACTCTGCACACAAATAGGTGATTAATTATGGTCTAAAAATTAGCATGACAAATTTCAGTCAGCATGCGACCCTGTGGAAGATTGTATATGCTTACAAAGTTGTTGTATCGACCATAAAACTTACGAATAGATGGCTTCAAACGAGAATGTTGAATGTCTTGTTTTATCAACGTGTTTGTCAATAGCTTACCTCGCCTTAGAAACTGTTCATACGACGAGCATGCTCTTGTTTATCGACTTAACCGAGAGACATAAACACCATATGCAGGTGATGAAGGTATATTGTACATAAGTAAGGAAATTGGCAAGAGAAAAATTAAAGTCTTCGCGTTTATCATAAAGTGTTGTTGTTATGTTACCATTAATATCCATTTCCAGTAAAATATCCAAATATAAAACATCAGTGGTATCTTTTATCTCAAGTCACTGTGATATATCGACTCGACGTAAGTATGGGAATAACGATTGTTAATTGATAATACGCCGTCATGTTTAGTCGAAGGCGACAGTAAGTGGTTTATTATTTTTACGTATAAGTTTTTGATAAAATTCTGCTTCATAAGAATACAAAAAATAGGTCTGTTGACAATGGGGCAACATTGAATCTGAGCTCAAGTCGTGTCTAGGCTTCTTTAATAGAGTCGGTCTGCCAGACATTTACACGCGGTGATTTTAAACATATTTACATTTACGTGTATCAAACATCTAACAAGTGTCTTTATATTCGAAACAATTAGTTTAACCAATCGTGTTACAAAGTCTGACAACCCGTGGTAGTATCGATAAATTAATCGTTGGTTTAGTCAATGCTCAAAAAAATCGTAAACGTATATAAATTTGATTTGTATTCTTCAATTATACCCAGTGCTGAAAAAGATATGCGTATTGTAAAATCACGATAATTAAATGCCCTCTTCCTAAAGTCTGGCTGACTTCAATGCACGGAAATTTGATGTATTAAACATACAAGAACTGTTAATCAATTGTTGAAATTTACTCTTTAGGATTCGGGGTAAGCATTTTTATTATAGTGTCCTTTGCTGCAATGTAGTATTCTTCAACAAAACTAGTCTAATTAAACAAACTTATTTCATATTCAACCTATTACGTCCACTGAATTTAATAAGCGATTATTGTGACACTATCATAAAGTAATTAAATGTCCTGTTATTAAGGTGGTATGGGACATCTGTCGATAATAATGTGGATTAAAGTACTATATAATTGAAAAACTTTCACCGGTTTATAATTTTTAAATTTTAGAATATTTAACCAAAAATAGCTTTTAAAAATATTTGAAAAGGTAAAAAGTGTAAAACCCCCAGCGGGATTCGAACTCATGACTTACAGGTTCGTAGTAAACCCTCTAACCCACTGAGCTACGGAGTTAGGTGACCATTTTTGTAAAAAAAAACAAAAAAAAAACTACATGTACTTTTATAATTATACTTTATTTTAATACGTCACAACATGGAAGTGTCCCATACCACCTTAAAGTCTGACCGAGTAGTAAACACGATTACGTATCTCTTTCACGGTGTGACCACACACAAAGGACTATGGCGGGCCTGGCCTTGAGTTGTTGTTCGGTTCTTTATATCTATATCGCCATATTCCACACAAACACGTAGAAATCTGGGGCGGGTTCTTTCCACTTATTTGGTAATATGATGTTTACTTAAAATAACAAATACCGAAGAAAAAAAATGAACACATGGACTTGTGATTTGTTTTAAAATGTGCCCCCCCCCCCCTCAACCTAATGTAGCGAGAAATTTCGCCATTCAGAATTTTTTCGTAAAAAGGATCCATATGTGTTGAAGCTAGCGCTGATCTAGAGCGAGAGAACCACCCCGCCCCGGGAAACACAATGATCCGTCGAACCCCCATCCCCACCCCCCACCCCCACCCCCCAATTAGCCATCAGAAAAAAATTAGATCCGCGCGTGTAATGGGTTCTTGATTTTAAATCTCAGTATCTCAAACCGTAGATTTGAACACAACAAACAAAATAACGAACAGACGATTCTGCGTCTGAAATTGATCAATTGTTAATATCAATTTGATCATAAAGATGCTCTTGCAAAGTTTTAAATTAAACGTAAATAGCACCTAGCAAAATAAAAAAAAAAGGCAAAGGAGGACTCGCTCAGTTTTGTCACAAAATACAACCCTGGCAATTTTTTTCGTTTCAATTTAATGATATTTAATACGGACAAAATCGTATAGAACTATTGAATGTTCTTTGGTTTTCCAATATTAATGTTTTATTGGCATGCATTCTCATTCATAGCGGTTTCTAAAATTAACAATTGTTTATTAAGTAGAACAAACAGAAGTTTGATTTTTATTTAAAGCAGTTTCTGGAATTATTTGTTAATTATTTGTTAAAGTAAAATCAATATTTGTTCTGATTAGATCATCATCCTTAAAAGATAAAAAAAATTAGTGTTAACATATTTTACTGCTAATCGTATTTTGTTGTGTTTGTTTTGTTTGTGTTTGTTTTTTATCAGTGTGCCCCCCCCCCCCCTTACAACCCTGGCAATTTTTTTCGTTCCAATTTAATGATATTTAATACGGACAAAATAGTATAGAACTATTGAATGTTCTTTGGTTTTCCAATATTAATGTTTTATTGGCATGCACTCTCATTCATAGCGGTTTCTAAAATTAACAATTGTTTATTAAGTAGAACAAACAGAGGTTTGATTTTTATTTAAAGCAGTTTCTGGAATTATTTGTTAATTATTTGTTAAAGTAAAATCAATATTTGTTCTGATTAGATTATCATCCTTAAAAGATAAAAAAAATTAGTGTTAACATATTTTACTGCTAATCGTATTTTGTTGTGTTTGTTTTGTTTGTGTTTGTTTTTTATCAGTGTGCCCCCCCCCTTTTTTTTTTAAAAATCCCCATGCTTCGTGCATGCAAGGCAAATTGGCGAGAATTTAAAGATTAACTCCGATATTGTTTTGTTCAAATTTATGTATTACACGTTACACTATGGATGGTAACAACAGGAGTCGCACCCTGATTAAGAAGCACCCCCCCCCCCCCCCCCCCATCAAACAAGTGATATTTTGTACGCGTATCACCCTGGCTGTTCTATGTAGTTTATTAGAAGGGGTCACATTTCAATCGGGGTCAGTTTTAAACGTCTGGGGGTCGTAAATCTACAAGTCTGGAATGATATCTACGGTAGAAGAAGGACTCTACTGACCCTGGGTCAGTCTACGTAAAACTTGAACCCACGGTCAATATTCTAAAGGGATCACTATTTGTCATTACATCGGCAAAAGAATAATAGACAAGCGATGTTCTGACTCCAAGGCCGTTTTTTATTATAATTCCACTTTAACAAAAGGAATTTATAGCAGAAAAATGAGACTAAGATTAAAAGTGAGCTCATCTAAGTTTGATGGACCCGGGCCATATCACAATGAGTCAAATACGTAAGTTAACAAGAGCCTGGTTGATTAAGCTGACGCTGTTTCTAGGCTCATCTACGTTTAATGGACCCGGGCCATATCACAATGAGTCAAATACGTAAGTTAACAAGAGCCTGGTTGATTAAGCTGACGCTGTTCCAAGCAGACAGCGACGTGGATCAACATTATTTCTTAGACCTTTACGGTTTACCTCCCTTGGCACATTACTTTCAATCAGTCATCGTGTATAGGGAAACACATGTCATTTCTCAGCTTCATTGTTAAAAAAACTACCGTAATTAGAAGACGAACACTTCTACAAGATTGACGCAATAAGTATTATATTTTCATCCCAGTTACCACGTGGTTTCTTTGTTATCTTTTTCAGAGAGACAGACATGTCAACATGCTAATGAACAACTTACAACATGTATACAATGATATAATGATATGATAATATATAAAGCGAAGGTAGACATTGACACGATATTACCCCCCCTTCCCGCCCTAAGTTCACGGTCAGGAGTGACCAGTGTCTAGGTCTATAAATGATGGCTGACTTACAGAACATCAGTAAAACTGACCTCTAAATAATTTCTGCACTTTACATAAAATCAATTAACCCATATTTTATTCAATGTTCCAAATCCCGTCGACTTTCAGCAGAGTTTATTAGTAATCTTATGCATTTCATGCGCAGATCAAAGCCAAGGTGCTCCATCCCTCCCTGGCGAATTCCCATAGTATAGTTACCGGAAATATAGCTCGGATCCCACGAATAAACACCCCCCCTTCCACCGAGAAATATTCGTTGTTCAGTGGGTTCATTTCTTTTGACCCCACAACCGCCAGTAGTGTCCTGTATTCCGTCGGATGGATCTCAGGGAATGTATTGTGACCTAAAAAATGATTATTTTAAAACAGTAGTAATGCCGCTTGTTGACTTGACATACATGTTGTCGGTGATACTAGTGATGCTAAATTCAAACTAATATTGATCATTCATCAAAAAGTTTAACTTAATTACTGAATACACAATACTGCAAGTACTCGTACATGTTTCCATAGCAAAATGCTCATGTAATAGTGCTACTTTATTTGTACAAACATGTATTCCATAGCAAAATACACGTGTAAATAATTCTACTTTATTCTTACGTGTATGCCATAGCAAAATACATGTGTAATAGTGCTACTTTACCCGTATATACAAAGTCATGTTTTCCATAGCAAAATACACTTATAAATAATTCTAGTTTACTCTTACGTGTATGCCATAGCAAAATACACGTGTAAATAATTCTTCTTAATTACTCTTACGTGTATGCCATAGCAAAATGCACGTGTAGTAGTGCTGCTTTACTCTTACATCTTACATGTATTCCATGACATGTGTAATGGTGCTAGTTCACCCCTGCGAATGTGCTCAGAATGTTTTCTTTATCGATGCTCAGTATGTAATAAATCAAGAGGTGCTCGAATGCAAGTTCACAATACTTCTCCGAGATTTGTTCTGTTCTGTGAAATTTCCAATGGAAGTGTTCGGATAATATTCTCAAAATACGTAAGAAAATATATAATGATATATGTCCATGTTCATCATCTAGCGGTTGTTTTGAAATAAACGATGATATTCTGAAGAGTGTTATCGTTCGTGTTCAACCACTCTACACGTGGTTGAAAATATAAATATTGGGTTGCTTGATAAAATCATAGCCATGTTTGATGTTATTGGTGTGCATAACCAAACTTTTTAAAAAATGAATTGGTGTTTGTTTTGAATTAAAACTTAGTATATCGAGCCAACTTTAAAGAACATTCTGCATAAAATAGTATAGAGAGAGCAAAGCATACGCTCGCGAGCGCTCGCTAAATTTTGTGTTGCGGGTTGAACACGCCTCTGTTATTGGAACAGATATATGGGTGATACATATGAGTGAGAGTCAGACAGAGATTTCAACAATAAAAGCGTAACCAGAGCATGTGAATTTGAATGGTTTCAAGTAATTTTATTTCATTTGTGTCTGTAAGAATTCTGTCATTATATTTTATATTTTACTTAATAAACAAGCAATAAGAGAGAGAGAGAGAGAGAGAGAGAGAGAGAGAGAGAGAGAGAGAGAGAGAGAGAGAGAGAGAGAGAGAGAGAGAGAGAGACGTAATGTGTATCAAGCTGAAGAGGTAAATAGTTTGAGTAATCTCCCTTTTTACACGGAGTCATGACATTGCAGTCAACATGTAGATGAATAACTTACATCTAGTATACAATGACACGTCATGCCACGTCAAGGGATGTCGGACACGGTCTTCCTTGACCAAGGCCCGTAGGATCGTTTTTGAGAGTAAGGAAGGAGGACAGACCCACAAACATTTATAGACAAGCAAAGCATTGTAACATCGTAGTCAGTATTACTGGTATTCTTTTATATTTACCCCTATCATTGTTGTCCCCCGCCGCAACGCGGAGCGGGGACATAGAAATGCCGGGCGTCCGTCCGTGGGTCCGTGGGTCTATGCGTCCGTGTGTCCGTGCGTCCATCCGTCACACTTTTTTGTAAGCGCTCTCATGCCTACAAATTTTGACGGATTTTCATTAAATGTGTACCAAATATTTATACCACTAATACTTTGGTCAAGTTCGAAAATCAGCATTGGTCGACACTTTTTGTTGGAGTTATGGGACTTTGACCACAATATTGACTCCGTTTTATCCAAAAATTGACCTTGTAAGCGCTCTCATGCCTACAAATTTTGACGGATTTTCATTAAATTTATACCAAATGTTTTTACCACTAATACCTTGGTCAAATACCTAAATCAGCCTTGGTCGATAGACTCGATACTAGTATACTGCTTGACCGGCGGGGGACCCTGGAATTCTATTTTTGTTTATATACGGGCTTACTTTTAAAGTGCCGGATTGGGAGGGGTTTCCATTGAATTTTTATCTTTTTTTTTTACTTATGTAGATCTAATAAAAGTTTCCGCTTAAAATAAAATGGGGTTGGTGGAGGGGGCAGACCCCCCCCCCATTCGATGCTACGTGCCTGTAAGCTTTGCTTGTTGAAGAGTATGCCGTGTCATTGTAGGCGCTGGCACGATGACGAGTACATTTTTTTACTTATGTAAATCTAATAAAAGTTTCCGCTTAAAATAAAATGGGGTGGGTGGAGGGGGCAGACCCCCCCCCCATTCGATGCTACGTGCCTGTAAGCTGTGCTTGTTGAAGAGTATGCCGTGTCATTGTAGGCGCTGGCACGATAATGACCCCCCCCCCCCTTTCCAAAGTGCAAAGACATGAGTGACCAGTATATAGGTCTATAAATGATGGCGTGATTCCAGTGTATGCTTATATATGATTTACAACATGTATACAATGATAAAGTATCGAAAGTGAGGGTCATTTCCAGCGCTGGCGAGATAAGGACCTCCCCCCCCCTCCCCCCCCCCCCCAAGCACAAAGTCAGGAGTTAACTGATTAAAGTACATCGTATTCCGCTTAAATGTATAAACAGTATCAGCGCTTTATTCTACGTATATAATGCAGTAAGCCTATTTTAATGGAATGTGTACAGATCAAGATATAACGCGTTAATTGTCAGTGACAGCTAGCAGAGAATCATTTTTTGTTCACACTATTCTCATTTTACTTTTAAAACAAATCATCATAAATTAAATTAAACATTGTAAGCACGGAATCAGCACCTTTGAACTACCTCCCCTTAAATTACCCCTTAGCCCACCTCCAACCCACCCAAACCCGGCAAACAAATACCTCCCCCCATTCAGAAAACAAATTCTAGTTTCGTGCATGCCTCTTGTTTTTAACACAAAATAGGCCAATTTATTCAATTATTTCATACTTTATCAAAGTGCGATAGAAATATATTGGTGATATGTTTCATCGAACCCCTTCTCGGTACCATATATTCAAACAGATTGATTGATTACACACGTTTATTAAATCTCCGTACCCTCTTTATCTTTCTATCAATGCTCTCTATGTGTGTGTATTATTTGTAAATTAGGAAAACGGTCTAGGGAAAAGAAACTCTTTTTTAAGATTATAAGATCCATTGCATAGTCTATCTATATCATGGCATGCGGGGATCTAACCCACCCCCTCCCCCCCGGAAAAATGAAAATTTAATAAATTATTGCAAAAATGTCTCGGACCCCCCCCCCCCCCCCCACGCAAACACAGTTTTCCTTTGGACCCCCCCCCCCTCCCTCCCTGGAAACAAGGTTTCAGGATCGGCGCATACATAGTAATTCTCGCAAATGATTTATTGTTTCTTTAATATCTATATATATAATGGCAATGGCGGTCAGATTTCTAATTTCATTCAATTTTACGTTTATTATTTGATTTGATTGAAGTGCATATATGCCGACTATTCATGACATTTTGCTTTAAGTGACTTCAGTTCAACAAGTGCGATGTTTGTGCTGCTGAAATAAACACGATTTCCGGTGAATTGATAAAACTTCTTAAACATTGTAAACAAGTCACAGAGTACATCTGCTTCTGGGAAGGAAGATAAAATATGAGAGGTCTTAAAAGTATCAAAACAAATTCTGTCTAATGTTACTTGGAAATATGTAGACATATAGGATTGGTTTAGAAGTCATCTGTGGCATGAGTTCCGTCTATGTATACATGGCTTTTTTGTGTTACAGAAGTAGATCCACCATCACACCCACTGTACAGAAATTCCTGGACTGGATCCACTTCAACCACTCCGTAAATTCCTGGATCCACCACATCTTCTTCTTCCACTAGGTTTGACATGTTCATATTATTCATGATGTCGTATTCAACCACAGCCCCCCCCCCTTCCCCGCAAACACATAAAAAAGTTCTCTTTGAGCATATACCGGTAAATAACTGAAATATAAATGAGATATGTTGATGATAAATACATTTATAAGTAAATATTCCAATAGCTTTTTATTTTTGAATGATTCATTTTCTGAGGCCAAACCGTGGGACCAAAACGACTTGAGGTCAAAACTATAGGATGCCGAAACGACAAGCATCACTGCGACGTATATCGAACAGACGATAGATCAGAGGCAGCAAAATTAAGGATATTTTTACCCATTTAGATCGATAATGGTTCCACGTGTAAGAAATGAAAGTACAGGTTTGTTCAAATGCTGTTTATATCGTACAATGGGGTCTACCTGTGGAATTAATTTTGCCAGCGAACACGGAACGGAAAGTCTCGAATTTTCTCCAAACCAACTGTGTACAAATGACTACCGGTAAGTTTTTATTTGTGTTTTACATATATACAGTGGATGAGAGGTAGAAAAAACAAACATGGTCATCAGGCTACATAATTCCTGTTACCTTTTGGCCAGTGTTCTTGTATTAAATCATTCTTGAAGTAAATTAATGTGTACTGGTGTCAGATGAAATTTTGTTAGGGGCCCCTAAAATTGTAAAAACTTTGGGGAGTTGTTTTATGTCAACAAACAATATGTAGCGGTACATGTAGATCTCAGTGATTTCAGAGTGACCAATCATCAGACAGAACCACTCTGCCCTGGACCCACTGGTGACCTTGGGTGACCCCCAGACCCGGCCAATGTGATTTTAGATCTCATTAGTCTAAAATATTACTACAATTCAATCTTTAAGTTGACAGACTAAATGTTTATGAAAATACATGAATCAATGTTGGCTTTCATTATACATGTTATATCCGGAGACAGTTTGAAAAAAAAAAATAATTACTAAATGTCCATTAAAGACATTATGGTATATATCTTTTAAATGGATATGAGGGCAGTAGTCATTATGTGAGTTTATGGGTAAGAACTGTTGCTCGAGAGCATAGGTCGAGGACATCAATTCCTTACCAAGGAACTGACACTATAACTATTGCCCTCATTCCCATCATTTTGAATGATGACTGATTTGTTAAACAAGGAAAAACATCCTTGTGGTAATGTCAGGGCTGGGATATTGTCTAATTATCTGCCCCTGGGGACTTTCAAATAACCAGGGTAGGGGGGATAGCCAATTATATGTCATAAGCCAGTTATTTATATCAATGTATAGTATATATCGTTTTGAAAGTTCCCATTTTACATATATTTGATAATTTGGTGTGAATTGTGTTTTGATAAAGTTATAGTCTGTTCTCTACCTGGGGTAAAGATAAACTGCATGTACATGTATTTTGAAATGTTTTACAGTGCTACCGTTGTGGCGAGCGCAGCAAGAATTACACATACCTTGCATCATTGTCAAGATAGTGTTATTTAGGTATCAACGGGCGTCAAAGAATTTGATTGCGAGAGAGAGAGAGAGAGAGAGAGAGAGAGAGAGAGAGAGAGAGAAGGGGGTCTCTGTTTGTAGGTGTGTAATTTCCGACTTTCAAATTTAATGGTTTGACCATATGCAGTATCTGCATCAATTTTTTTTAACTGTTCATTTTTCCCTTTATTCTTTTTTATTTAGTTCAAAATGTCTTACATGCATGCACAGTTAGCTTATTAAACTGATTGGATAAACATGACAGTAAAGTATGGCTTTTGCTAGTATATATTTCTATAATCTCTATATAAAAACAAATAAAAACAAATCATATTTCCGTGAGGCTGGTATCGCAGTCTATACTGATCAAGTTTGTTCACGCATGATGTAAAGATGTTTGATCCACCGCTAAGAGTACATGTTTAATGGTGAAAGTCAGAGATGGTGAGACAAAGAGAGTCAGAGTACATGATGGTCAGGAGAGAGAATTAGAGAAAGATAGAGAGAAAAAGAAAGTACATATTTTGAAGAGAGAGAGAAAGAGTACATGTTAAACAGTGAATGTTAGAGAGAGAGAGAAAGAGAGAGATAGAGAAAGAGAAGGTCAGAGATAGAGAGACAAAGAGAGCAAGAGTACATATTGCTCAGGAAAGGGAATTAAAGAAAGAAAGAGAGAAAAAGAAAAAAAAACATTTTGGAGAGAGAGCGAGTACATGAATATTTGCAGTTTTTGAAATGGAATTTGGTATACATGTTTATCATGATAATATCTAGGTCAAGTTCAATATTGGGTACGATCGAGCAATTTTCAACAGAGTTATGGCCCTCGAACAAAGAACAATTCCAGTTATTAGCTCACCTGGGTTTAAAGCTCAAGTGAGTTTTTCTGATCACTTTTTGTCCGGCGTCCGTCTGTCCATCTGTCTGGCTGTCTGTAAACTTTTTACATTTTTGACATCTTCTCCGGAACCACTTGGCCAATTTTAACTAAACTTGGCACAAAACATAATTGGGTAAAGGGGATTCAAGTTTGTTAAAATAAAGGGGCACACCCTATTTTGAGGGGAAATAATTAAGATTTATAGAAAATTTGAAGATATTTTTTTAAAAATTTACTTTTCAAAAACCAATAGGCCAGAAAAGCTGAAACTTGTGTGGAAGCATCCTCAGATAGTGTAGATCTAAGTTTGTTCAGATCATAGTCCCCGTAATAAGGTGGGGCCAGGATGGGGAGGTTTACGTTTTACATATAAATACAGAGTTAATTTTTGAAAATCTTCTACTAAAAACAATTAGGCCAGAAAAGCTGAAACTTGCATGGAAGTATCCTCAAATAGTGCAGATTCAAGTTTACTCAAATCATGGTCCCTGGGGGTAAGGTGGGGCCACAATAGAGGGGGAGGGGGACTTTTTACTTAGAAATATAAAGATAACTTTAATTTTAAATCTTCTACTCAGAACACGACTGGCCAGAAAAGATGTAACTTGTTTGAAGTATCATCAGGTAGGGTAGATTCAAGTTTGGTCAAATTATGATCCCTTGGGGTAGGGTAGGGGCACATTGGGGACCGGTTAAATCTTTACAAAGGAATACATTGTGAAAAATCTTTTTCTAAAAAGAAACATTTTCTTAGAAAAGGTGCAACATTAGTAAAAGCAACCTTAGATTGTGCACATTCAAATTTGTCAAAATCATATTTTTCAGGAGTAGGATGGAGCCACATGGGGTGAGGGGGGTCAAATTTTACAGAGGAAAACATTTTAAATTCACCAAAACTCAAATGTTATTATATATGGTTTTACTTATCTGCAAGCATTTTGACATATTTTTGATTTTTTATAATTGTTTAGACTTTGGCTTCTGGACAACTCTTGGGCTTGACAAGTTTGATGTAGGTGTATATCCCATTTGAATTAGATTTTCTTGAGAACTGTAATGCTCAATATGTAAAATGACTATACTGTCATTACTGTGACAAAAAGGGATACATGATGAACAGAATATCCAGGGAAACATGATTCTTTTTAATAAAAGTTCTGTTAGACTACATTGTTCATAATTTTTTTTGTATATTACTCTGTAAAGCTGATGTTATGTCGATTGTTGCTCAGGTGAGCATTGTGGCCCATGGGCCTCTTGTTTTGTAGTTTCTGCTCGTTTTCTTCACAGAGGATGAACATGTTGAAATGAAATTTGGTATACCGGTTTATTATGATAATATCTAGGTCAAATTCGATATTAAGTACGATTGATCAGTTTTCAACAGAATTATGGCCCTTGGACTTAAAAAATTCCCGTTATTTGCAGTTTCCGCTCATTTTCTTCACAGAGGATGATTTATATACATTGAAAAGAAATTAAGTATACAGGTTTATCATGATAATATCTAGTTCAAGTTTGATATTGGGTACGATCAAGCCATTTTGGACAGAGTTATGGCCCTTGGACATAGGAAAATTCCCTTCTTTTAGCTCACCGAGACGAAGTCAGGGGGAGCTTATGCTATACCCTCGGCGTCGGCGTCGGCGTACTGACCTGGTTAAAGTTTCTGTTGCAGGTCCTGTATCTAAGCTATTACTTGTCCTATCTTCACCAAACTTGCATGGATGATGCATCTGGACCTACTTATGGACTTGAAAGACTTGGATGCTGAATCTCAGTCCTAAATTTCAGATGCTGGAGGAGGTTAAGGTTGTTGGACCAGGCTAAAGTTTTTGTTGCAGGTGCCCTTTGATAGCAGTATCTAAGTTACTACTGGTCCGTACTTCACCAAACTTGCATGGATGGTGTGTCTTATGATACTGATGCACCAGACAGGCTTAAGTGCTGAATCTGAGCTATAGGTTTCGGATGCTGGAGGAGGTTAAGGTTTTTAGAGCAGGTTAAAGTTTTTGTTGCAGGTGCCCTTTGATAGCATTATCTAAGTAACTGCTGGTCCCTACTTCACCAAACTTGCATTGATGGTGTGTCTTTTGATAATGATGCACCAGGCAGGCTTGGGTGCTGAATCTGAGCTATAGGCTACAGATGCTGAAGGAGGTTAAGGTTTTTAGAGCTGGTTAAAGTTTTTGTTGCAGGTGCCCTCTAATGATTATATGTTAGTTACTACTTGTCCTAACTTCACCAGACTTCCATTGATGGTGCGTCTTATGATACTGATGCACCTGACAAGCTTGAATGCTGAGTCTGAGCCATAGGTTTCAGATGCTGGATATGGTTAAGTTTTTTGGAACAGGTCACATGTTTAATAGATAATAGTACTATTTCAAACTTACATAGTTGATTGAACTGTAATATGAATGAATCACAGAGGAAGCTTCAGATGCAGAGCTTTATCTACATTATCAAGGATGCTAAAAATATATCTTAGTTATTACAGGTCCTAAATTCACCAAACTTGAATGGATGGTGTGTCTTATGATACAGATGCACCTGACAGGCATGGATGTTGAACCTAAGCCAAAGGTTGCGGATGCTGGAGCACGTTAAGGTTTTATTTGCTAGTGCCCTCTGATGATGATATCTTAGTTATTACTGAACTGAACTTCACCAAACTTGCATGGAAATGCGTCTTATGTATACTGATGCACCTGACAGGCTTACATGCTGAATCTGAGCCATAGGTTTCGGATGCCGGATGAGGTTTAGTTTTTTTGGAACAGGTCACATGTTTTATAGATGATAGCTTGCATAGTTGATTTAACTATATTATAAATGAAACGCAGAGGTTGTTTCAGATGCAGAGCCAGATCTCCATTATCAAGGATGCTAAAGAAATTTACCTCACTCAAACCTGCTCGATAGATAGATGTGTTTGTTGATAAATGATATAACATGATTCCTATGATATAGTATTGTATGGAATGAAACAATATTGTTTAATATGATACAATATAATATCATATGTAATATTATAAAAAGTTATATGATATGATATGATATTGTATCAATTTTTTTGATATTTAATGTTATGATATTGTATCATGATCATATCGTTATGTACAGTATTGCATATTTTATACAATATTGTATAATACTATGTTGTATTATTAATATATTATTTTATCACATGATACTGTTACATAAGATATTGCAAAATATAATATTGTATCCTATGATACAATATTGTATAATCTATAATATTGTATCATACGATATTGTATAGTATGATAGTAGTTTCTGTTATATAGAATTATATCACATGAAATTGTATAATATGATACTGTAATATTATATTATATCGTATCATACGATATTGTATAATATGATATTGGTTTATAATATGATATATTATCACATTACATGAAATTGTATTGTATTATATTGCAAAATATATTATTGTATCATATGATACAATATGTATAATATAATATTGTATTTTATGATATTTTACTTTATTACATAATATTGTATCATTTGATATGATACAATGTTGTATCAAATTATATTGTATCATATGATACTCTTACTTATTAGGTTAGTTACTGACTCACTACGGAAATATATTGGGTTGATCAATCTCATAGATGGCGAGGCGAAGCCGAGCCGTCTATGAGATTGATCAACCCAATATATTTCCATAGTGAGTCAGCAACTAACCTTATAAGTGGTTTGTGTTCCCGAGGACTATCAAGCGACATATTTATTCACAAATAGCGATGATCTACGTAAAGTCATGTACAAGATGCCTAACATCTCGTCCAATTTAACTCATTTAAACTCTTCAAAATTTTCAATCTAACCTTTCAAATATTCTTTAAAAATCCTTGCTCCACCCATGTTTACTTACAGTGTTTTGTTCCTATTCAATTTTAAATGTTTTCTCCCTTTCCTCTGCAGAGATTTGAGCAAATTTTGACGCTGCCATTTTGTTCTGCCCCAGACAAAACAATGTGACGTCAACTACTCTAATTTTAAAGAATTTCAAAGGGCAACTACTCCAAATACCTTAAGAACTTTCGGCATGCGGTTTATGTATTAAATACTATGAAATGTCGAAATGAGTAAGCGAAGCGTCGACCAATGACGGCCATATTGCCTAATATTATTTTTCACAGAACAAATATAGAGATATATGAGGCAATCATGTGCTACGTTTAAACCAATGAAAATGTGAAATTTCGGTCTAAGGGAAAACAAAATATCATATTATGATTCAAAAATGATACAGTATCATACAATATCATACCATATTCTACAATATAATATCATATGTTTCAATGTTATGATGTATTATGTAATATGATATTGTAATATAATACTATATTGTTTTATATATTATGATATTGTATTATGTGATCAAATACAATAACGTTAACACAATGCAATGTCATATCATACGTTACAATATCATATCTCATCATTGTTTATTATGGTATTTTATTGTATTATATGATATATATTGTATGTATGATAGGATGCAATATTTTATTTTATATTATTGTATTGATTAATATATGAACATATGATTATAATACAATTTCTTAACAGATGATATACGATATTGCGTCAAAACAGAATCCATGAATATCCAAGATCATAAACTATGATTTTCATTTAATATGATAAAGATGGTCTCATAAAGGTGAAGTCACATAAGGGTGATGTCTCGTCTCGGTGAGCTCTGTTATCTGTGATTACCTATGTGTGTAGTTTCTGTTCATTTTCTTTGTGGATGTTTCCAAGGGAGGGGGCATTAATTAAATTTAGTATACATGTTTATCATGAAAAATCTAGGTCATGTTCGATATTGGGTACAAAAGAGCAATTTTTGACAGAGCAAGGCTCTTGGACATAGAACAATTCCAGTACTAGTTATTTGGAGTTCCCGCTCATTTTTTTTTTCACAGAGGGTAAACCGTTTCCATAGTAATCAAGGCTTAAGATGGAAAAATAGCAAAACCTACCTACTTTGAAGCCATATTAGAAGATTTTGCCCAAAGACATAAAACAGCCTTTGTCCTATTTTCAATTATTTTATCATATCAGAAAATTGATGGAGAAACCAATATTTTAAAATGTTACCATTGAAACTGTAACAACATTTTGAAATCAGTTTTTTTTTTGATTTTTCAATATGCTGAAATGGGAAACTGTTCAATTTTTACATCCATATCAATGTCAATGCTATATATACTTTCTTATGAAAATTGACATCCGTTGCTATGGCAATAAGGCAAACAAAAAAAGGATTGACCGGAAATCGGAGATTTCACTTTATTAACTCATCTTCACAGTATTAGCTTGTCTTTAACATAGCATTTTAGATATGTGTATTGATTTTGCTCTGCATCAATCTCGTAAACTTATTAAAAAAAGACAATAGGTTTTGAAACTTGAACATATATTAAGAAAATAACAGTATAATAGTTTGAGGTCTCTTTACAGGTTACTTGTGTATCAATAAAGAGTGGACTGATGGAGCAAAGAAAGAGTTTATGTGGTATAGTATTCATGTAATATCACTGTGCTTGTGTAGCTATATAGTATTCATGTAATATCACTATGTTTGTGGAGCTATACTTTGTATTTTTAGGTCACCTGAGTTATTCAGGAGACCAATTGCTATCACAAGTTCGTTGTCGTGTATCATTCATAGACATTTTAGTATACATCTCTTAAATGGGTATGAGGGCAGTAGTCATTGTCTTATTCCTGGGGTAAGAACTGTTGTTCATATTTATATTTCACAATTGAAAAGTTTTGCATCAAATCATGTGAGTATAAAATAATGAATGCCAAATGTTAATCATAGACTTTTAGTTCCATTTCGTTACATCTGTTCATTAAAAAAGCAAGATTTTGAAATCCATAGTATTTAGGTTGAACTTAAGGACAATATCATCTTAAATGTATATGTAAATACATTCATGAATCAATGTTTACCTTTATTACTTATCTGAGTTTGAAAAAATGGAAATTATTATGATATTCATAATTGTCACTGAAATATTTATCTAAAATATACCAGTATGTAATATTTTGTGGTCTCTTTACAGGTTCATGGTGTAATGGGATGCAGTAAACTAATTGACTAAAGAAAGAATATATGTGGTATAGTAGTCATGTATTGTTACTATTATCATGTAGCTAAACTCTGTACTTTTAGGTCACCTGAGTCATTCAGGAGACCCATTGCTATCACAAGTTCGTTGTCGCGTGTCATTCATAGTCATTATAGTATTCATCTTTTAAATGGGTATGAGGGCAGTAGTCATTGTGTTAGTTCTGGGGTAAGAACTGTTGCCCGAGAGCATAGGTAGAGGACTGCATCAATTTCGTACCAAGGAACTGACAATATAACTATTTCCCTCATCCCCATTGGATGATTGATTTGAAACAAGAAAAACATATCCTTGTGGTAATGTCAGGGCTGGGATATTGTCCAATTATCTTCCTGAATCAGCCAGGACAAGGGGAATAGCCAATCATATGTCATAAGCCAGTACTTAATATTAATGACCTCATATATAATTTGAAAAATTCCCATCTTAAATATATTAAAGAAGTAAGAGACAGCGGAGCAAGAGTACAAGAGTTATGAGAGAGAGAGAGAGAGAGAGAGAGAGAGAGAGAGAGAGAGAGAGAGAGAGAGAGAGAGAGAGAGAGAGAGAGAGAGAGAGAGAGAGAGAGAAAGAGAGAGAGAGAGAGAGAGAGAGTTCATGTTAGTGAGACAGAGCAAGAGTTCATAAACATGTTGCAAGAAAAGGGAATTGTCGTAAAATGATTAAAGAGAGAGAGAGAGATTAATGAAGAATGTCATGAAAGGGAATTAGAAAAAGAAAGAGAACAAGAAAGTACATATTTTGGAGAGAGAGAGAGAGAGAGAGAGAGAGAGAAAGAGCAAGAGAACATGCTAAACAGTGAATGTTAGAGAAAGAGAGAGAGTATGTTAAATGAAGAATATCAGAGATGTGGAGAGACAAAGAGAGCAAGAGTACATGTTGATCAGAAAATTGAAGGAGAGATAGAGAGAGAAACAAAGATAAAGTACATATATAGAAGAGAGATAGAGAGAGAACATAAGTCTGCATGAGAGATAAATATTTACATTTTCAACAGTCTTTGTCTGTGATAACATTACGAATCATTTTTGAACCCTAAAACCCAATAACTTCATAAGACGTGAGTGCGGAATATAGGCGGGTCATTATCAAAATATGCAGCCTTTTGTGTCAGTGTCAATTTAAAGGGGGAAAAATAATGTTCTGGGGAATATATACAGTTCTATTGGATTTTAGAAAATTAAACCTATATTGTTGAACAAATAAATCGACAATTTTACTGCTTAATATATAAAAAAAAATTTATTTGTTATGAGATTTCAGTGAATTTATATTGTCATTAAATTCTTCCAACGTCTTTAACCTACAATATCTTCAATACTATTGATGTTTTATTCCAAAAATCACCGTTAATTTCCAAAACAACATTCATATTTTAATTTCTGCTATGCTCCTTAACAAGTTCTCTTTTAAAAACGAGATATATGCTTGTACAAATTTTTTTTGTCATTGGTGTTACAAGGCAAATTATATAAAAATATCTTAAAATACATCAAGTAAATAATATTGTACTACAGTTGGAATCCCCCAGATCATAGTGACATCATTCCCTGATACTAAAAAGATAAATGAATCAGTGATGACATCATTGTGATAGAAAATATGGCAGAAAATGTTAGTATGCTCCGAAAAATACAATGTAAACTGTGTCAGTGGGATAACGTGCTATTTAAGGTTTTCTATTATGAAAGAACAAAAAAGTTTTTCACATAAATGATGAATGTTTATCACAATATAACATAGGCTATGTAGCTTTGTGTAGTATATGTTCTCTTGGGTCATACTGCTACATTTACTATGGATACATCAGTGGTATAACGGTCAGTGGTGTAACCAAAAATTGTTGTTACACCACTGAAAAAACTGTTACACCACTTGACATTATTTAATTATTTTACTTTTTCTTCCATTTCATTTATATTTTGAGCATTTTGAACAATTGTTATTTATCAATTTTACAAGTTAGACACTGTCACAATAAAGAAAGCTTGACTATTTAATTGCAATTGTGTTTTCTTAATCTGGAAAATGAGACCTGTTACACCATTGACATTATTTGAAACACCATTGACATTTTGTATGCTCTAATATGTTTTACTCATTTAAATACTTGATTAAACGATAAAAGTAAAAACAAATTTATTCTAATAAAGAAATGGAATTATCCACATTTTATTTTTATTAAAAAATCAAACTTTTTAATGACTTATAGTGTATTATAAGATATGTTATTCCACTGACATTTCACATTCCCTATTATGTTATACTAAAATCTTTCAAATGCTTAAAGGTAACAAATGCTAGCTGAGCTTCAACAAACATATATAGACAAAGAGGAAGTGTATATGCGTTGTATGCATTGATTTTGGAGAAAATTGGAGAAAATTCAATTTTATTGTCCAAAATGTATGATTGATATGAGCTGGTATAGAATTGACAATGTTGTTTGTGAGATTGATGAGGCAAAGAAAGTTCGAACTCGGTACAAGGTGGATAAAAGTGTGTGGATGCCAATAGTAAAAAAATATTACATCAAATAATGAGTGATTTAATGTAAAATACATATACATGCAATTTTTCTGTTAGTGGTGTAACACTGATTATAAGTGGTGTAACAGTGTGTCTATCTTCAGATTATGAAAGAAAGAGGCACGAAAACTTTTATTTAAGATCAAATTTATCACTTTTTAAATGCAATCAAAAAAAAAGAAATTAGTTTATTTTACAAAATTTAACACGCTTATCTCTTATTCATTATCGCTAGGTCAGTGGTGTAACTTTAATGTCAGTGGTAAAAGATAATAATCAGTGGTGTAACATGTACATTTTTCTCCAAATAAAATTAACTGACAATAATACATGTATATTTGAAAACACCAGTGCATTTATAGTAATATCTTTTTTATGCTCCATTGAAAGAAAAATCCAGTTGTGTTCTTTTTAATGCTCAAATTAAAAATTTGTTGAGTAACATCAAGACTTTGTCTCAAATGTTATGTTGGTCACTATGTAAATGTGTCAAATATTTTCTGTTATCTAATTCTAATAACTTTAAATGAAGTTTGTTGATATAAACTTTATGTCCATCATTTTAAAAGAATTATTTCATTTTATTTAAGAATTTTTTCCTATATTATATACCTGCTACACCACTGACAAAATGTTCACAGTTCATTAAATTTCAGTCTAATTATCATCCAAATGGTAGATTCCAATGTTTGCACATTTTTAGATGTTATACTTCATTGTTTGTTAAATCTGTTTTTTGCAATCAAACTAATTTTTTCAGCAAAATTTTTTTTTCATGTTTTTCATTTTTCAAAAGTCTGCATATTTTGATAATGACCCAGGCGTGTCTTATAGCATAACCGAAAGACGGTATTGACTGCGCCAAGCAGTAATACATAGCATGTGCTACACGGAAAAAATAGTGGTTTTAAATGATGCTGTTTTAAAGTGTACACATTGGAAATAATGTAAATATAACTAATAAGGAATAATTCTTTGAATATTATGAGGTGATAGATTTCTGTGTCTATTTAAGGAATAAGGAATCATTCTTCTAGTATTATGAGGTGATAATTTTTGTCGGAGCGTGGTCAAATCTATCATACAGCCCTTCGGGCTTTATTGGATTTAACTACCCCCGACCGAAATTATCACCTCATAATACTAGAAGAATGATTCCTTATTCCTTAAATAGACACAGAAAGTATTTCCGTATCAGCGAAAATAGTAAATGTCTGAGAGAGAGAGAGAGAGAGAGAGAGAGAGAGAGAGAGAGAATATGTACATAGTAAATGTCTGAGAGAGAGGGAGAGTGTTTAATGAAGAACGTCTTAGAGAGACAAAGAGAGCAAGAGTACATGTTGCTCACAAAAGGGAATGAGGAAGAGGAAGTACATATTTCAGAGAGAGAGAGAGAGAGAGAGAGAGAGAGAGAGAGAGAGAGAGAGAGAGAGACTAAACGGAAAAGCTCATGTTTATCAGAGGGAGAGAGAGAATAAGTGTGTAACAAAGAGAAATATTTACCTTCTACTGTGGTTTTCCATTAAATTCCGTGATGTTTAAATGCCTCTAAATGCAACACCTATTCACTGCGTATGAATTTACGAGTAATTTACATAAGTAGTTCTCAAACAGGGATTTCTATTTTATCAGTTAAAAAATGCATTTCATGATGTTGTCAAAACACCATGTTTTATAATTATTCAACAAAAAAATTGACTTTATTGTTAAAAGCAACATTTCAAGAGTTATTTATCATGGGTTATTTTTTCATGCTCGTCGATCTCATATCAACAGTTTATGTGAAAACCAGTTTAAACCAGTTTTACAAAACAGCTGTTATTGCTGTTACTTATTCACTCCCTCCGTGATCCGACTTTATATCGATTTATTTGAGTAAACAATTGATTTCTTCAGTACGAGACTGTAAATATAAGCGTTAAATGATTTATTTTTGACTAATGACGGCAGTTATTGACACGACGACGTCAAAAATAAATTATTCAATGCTAATGACGGCAGTTATTGACACGACGACGTCAAAAATAAATTATTCAATGCTATAAGAGAGTATATGTGAGAGGAAAAGAGAAAGCACAGAGAGAGAGAGAGAGAGAGAGAGAGAGAGAGAGAGAGAGAGAGAGAGAGTATTTAATGAAGAATGTCAGAACATGTTGCTCAGAAAAGTGAATGTGAGAGGGAAAAAGAAAATACATATTCCAGAGAGAGAGAGGAATGTACATCTGCAGTAGAGAGAAATAGACACAGAAAGCTGGGAAAGACTGGTAAAAAGAGTAAGGGAGGATGAAAGAGAGAAAGAATAAATACATATTTTGGAGAGAGAGAGAGAGGGTGCGATAGAGACAAAAAGCAAAAGAACATGTTTAGCAGAAATAGAGAGAATGATGGTATAACAAAAAGAGAGTACATGTGTAGGAGTAAATGTTTTGCAGAGAAAGTTTGAGAGAGAGAAAGAGAGCAAGCACAAATAGAGAGAGAGAGAGTGAGAGAGAGTCAATTTAAAGAAGAACCTCACAACATGTTGCTCAGAAAAGTGATTGAAAGAGAAGAAGATAAAGTACATATTTGAGAGAGAGATGAGAGAGAAAGAAAGAGAGAGAGAGCATGATAACAGTGAATGAGAGACAGAGAGAAAGAGAAAGAAAGAAATTATTCTTAGCACTGAATGTATGGTACAGACAGAGAAAGGAGAGGGGGAAAGTATTCACCAATGTTTAGCAGAGAATGTCAGAGAGAGTTTTTGGAGTTAAAAAATTATCTACTGGTTGAGTGTTTTTGTTATCTGATAATAGTATGCCATCATTTATCTATAAATGGAAAATATATTTTTATTTTAAAATAAAATCTGTTTTAAATTAGGTATTCCTTACACACAAAATTTTATATTATATAAATCCATTATATCATTAAATAGTTTTTAAGGAATCTGGGTGGCATAATTCTAAAACACTTTATTTTTATTCAACAGGTTGTGATTCAAAGACATAGACCGCCATATAATGGACACAGCAAGCTCCAAGTATAGTACACATAAGTGTTCTAAGTGTCCGGGGGACACAGAGTACTACTGTGTATCGTGTCCATGTGATCTGTGTCCCCATTGTAAAGAGAACCATGTAAAAAATCTCCAAACAATAGACCATGATGTTGTGTCACACCAAGATAAAATCAACTACATCCCAACACAAGAGATCTGTGTGAGACATCCTAGCCATGTTTATACAAAGTACTGTGAACCTTGTGAACTCCCTGTCTGTTTCCATTGCACACAGCATAAAGAACACAGGACACTAGATATTAGAACATTTTATAAAACAAAGCAACAACAACACAGAGGAACCATTCACACCATCAGAAGTGAGGCTCTCTTTTACAGACCTGTTCTCCTGACAGGAATCAAAACTGATTTCAAAACCTGTCATACAGAATTCTCCCTCTATCAATCAGAGATGTTAACAAAGGCCCAGACACTGAAGCATCTGATTAACAAAGTGAGAAAAGATTTCATGTACAATGTGTTTTGTGACTTTGATTTCAAACACAGATGTTTAAAACAGATGATAGAAATGAGCAGACATATTGTCAGCCTTCAGGAATATGAACTCAGATATGTACAGCCAGAATTCACATTCAGTGCTCTACTACTCCTATCCTTCACAAAGACAGCCCTCCCCCAGATACATCTTACACTCCATACCAGCCAGCTCTCCATGACTGAGTCACTCAACAAGGAGGATGTGATGGAGTCACTGAGTGCAATCCAAATCACAGAGAGAAGAAACCGACGCGTAGGAAACCAGTGTCTGCTGAAACTGACGTCTGGTGCTGAGTTCCATCAATCTCTCACACTGACAGGTGTTGATGGTCGTTGTGATCACATTTCCTGTGTGACATCAGACCGGGTCTGGGTCAGTTATGATAAAAACAAACTCATGTTGACAGACACAACAGGTGTCCCTCTACATCGTGTGAAGGATTTATGTAATGGTTTATATGGTGGTAATGGATTACACGCAGTGAACAGTGAGAGTGAACTGATTTATATAGATAGGAATTCTAACATCAACAAACTGTCAAAGGATATGAAAACAACCACCACATTTATAGAGAGAACAGACTCTACATGGAGACCACAGTGTGTGTACTGGTCCTCGTCCACTGGGGATCTACTGGTCGCGATGTATGAAGAGGAGCCAAGCGATGATTCAGACAGTACAGATGATTCAGACTTTTCAGAAGATACAAATGATGTAGAGTTTACAACGACAAAGACAGGCAAGGTAACCCGGTACAACCAGAGTGGACAACTCATACAAACCATAAAGAAAGACAACACAGGACGGGGACTGTATTGTGGACCTCAGTATATAACAGAGAACAACAATGGGGATGTCGTGGTGTCTGACTATAGCGTTCCGTCTGGTGCTGTAGTGGTGACAGAGCGTGGAGGAAGACATCGTTTCTCCTACACAGGATCTCCATCAGGATCACGACTACAGCCACATGGAATCTGTACTGACGCGATGTCACACATTCTGGTGTGTGATGTTAGTACCAAAACAGTACAGATGTTAGACAGGGACGGTCAGTTCGTGTCACATCTACTGATAAGACCATCAGGGATATTCTATTCATGGAGCCTGAGTTATGATGTCAACACTCACCGTCTCTGGGTCGGATCACGGGACAACAACACGGTGGTTATATACAGGTATATCACCAGACAGGACGCTCTGACAGGTAAGTTTGAGTCATTATCATTGTACATTATATAATATGTAGTCACAAGTCAGACATATATAGGATGTTATCTTTATCATTTGTTATTATAATGTAAGTACATATTTATATATAAACATTCAACATCACATACTCAAATATAAATACATTACATGTCTGTTGAATAATTGACTCATCACATATATATTTGTTTTTCAGTAATAAATGAATTAATTAATTAATACATGTATATATGTTAATTATTTATTTTTAATGATAATTGATACATTATAATAGACAAACATTGCTGTAACAATCATTATACAAGATGTGATTTTTGTAATCAAATGTTCCATCTGACTGTTTGTGTCTGATGTTTGTAGATCTGAATCCAGCCACTGCTGATGTGATGGAGTCACTGAGTGAAATCCCAACCACAGGGACAGAAAAACCACAGCAAGGAAACCAGTGTCTGCTGAAACTGATGTCTCCCCCCGAGTTACTTCACTCTCTCACAGTGACAGGTGTCCGTCGTTGTTATCACATTTCCTGTGTGACATCAGACCGGGTCTGGGTCAGTGATTATAGAAACAATATCATCTTGACAGACACAACAGGTGTCCCTCTACATCGTGTGGCGGATTCATGTAGTGATTTATATGGATTACACACAGTGAACAGTGAGAGTGAACTGATTTATATAGATAGGAATTCTAACATCAACAAACTGTCAAAGGATATGAAAACAACCACCACATTTATAGAGAGAACAGACTCTACATGGAGACCACGGTGTGTGTACTGGTCGCCGTCCACTGGGGATCTACTGGTCGGGTTGTATATCTATAGGGCAGTGACAGGCAAGGTAACCCGGTACAACCAGAGTGGACAACTCACACAAACCATACAGAACGACAACACAGGTATGGGACTGTATAGTGGACCTAACTATATAACAGAGAACAACAATGGGGATGTTGTGGTGTCTGACTATGATGATGACTTTGACTATGTCTCTGGTGCTGTAGTGGTGACAGAGCGTGGAGGAAGACATCGTTTCTCCTACACAGGACATCCATCAGGATCACAACTATGGCTACATGGAATCTGTACTGACGCGCTGTCAAACATACTGGTGTGTGATCTTAAAACCAAAACAGTACAGATGTTAGACAGGGACGGTCAGTTCCTGTCACATCTACTGATAAGACCATCAGGGATATTCAGACCACACAGCCTGAGTTATGATGTCAACACTCACCGTCTCTGGGTCGGATCACGGGACAACAACACGGTGGTTATATACAGGTATATCACCAGACAGGACGCTCTGACAGGTAAGTCTGGGTCATTATCATTCACATTAATTAGATATATATATATAACTAAGACACACAGTCCGTGTTAATTATCAGTCAATAAGATACATGTAAGACATGTTTATCTGTGTGTTGCTCTGTGGTTTGATTAATCATGTTAATTAGGTAAATAATAAAGCATGTATCAATGTATCAGTTTGACCTTTTAATTTGTTCAGTTCAGTTCTTTATTAACTTTAAGCTATACAGCTCATCAGTACAATAAATATAAACAATATACACGTAGATGCGTATGTGTATATTGTTTTATATTTATTGTACTGATGAGCTGTATAGCTTAAAGTTAATAAAGAACTGTGTGATAGTTTGCCAATATAAACAGCTCATTGTTACAGGGTTAGCTGTATCTATTTCATTAATTAGATTTACAGTCACATTTAAGGTAACTCCGTACCTATAAAATCATGGGTTCAAAGTTAAAAATTGAACTTTTTTCTAACTTATTGGACTTAAATTTCATAAAAAAATAAATAAAATATATATGTATCCATACTATTTAAGATGTAAGGTAATGAAAACCAAAGGCTGAAATTATCATCTAAAATCACACTTTTTTTGTTTAAAAATTAAATTTAAGTGGATGGATACTTGTTTGTCTATTTAAATTTTATTGCTTACTATGCCAGAAAACTAAAATGAATTTAAAAAAAAGAAAAAATTGTTTACATTAGTAAAATAATAGCATTTAGATATATCACTTAGAGAAAAGTAGAAAAGAGTTATTTCCCTTTGTCATTATTGAATTATGTCGAATATAACGATGAAAAACGCTTATTAAATATCTCCAAGTAAACAATGATTTGAGTTTTTGATGTGCACCTATGATAACATAGAAATTACAAATCTACTTGTAAGAATTTTAATGAATTCATGGTTTATGTAAAATGTATGACGTCACAGGAGGGTGGATTTACTTTAATTGTATTTAGTTAATTAGAATAAATGGTCATTGTAATTAATATGATGGGGCATGCAATTGTAATTTGTTATTTTGTCACAAGTTAATGAAATTGGTTTAATTAATTAAATAGGTAAATATTAAAGCATGTGTCAATGTATTCAATCTTAACTTTTAATTTGTAGATGTAGCTCTATCATTACATAACATGTATGATATTGATTAATTAACAGCTAATTGATGACTTGTAGATGAACACACACCCCGTCCTGATGAGAACCCCATGTCCAGCTCAACACCAGCCGTAGAATGGAGATAGCTTGGATATTGACAGGTTGTAAATGTTTCTGTACAAATCCAGTCTGCTCTCAAAACCACACATGTTGTTTGTCACTTTGTTCAACATCTGCAGCTGAAATTGACCTGTGTATAATTCACATGGACTGTAATACTGACTCCTGTTTATTTCACACTTTGTGATCATCCAAACATGGCTGTCTGTTGCTGAGTGTGGAATGTTATACACATTTCACGTTGCTTAAAATGAATTATCATCAACATAAAATAAATATTTATATGAAGTCTATAAAAACTGGATGTAAACAAACAATGAATGATTAAAATTTGTAATAGATCTCTATCAATTTGTACATTTATGGTTATCATACCTCCGCTCTGAAGGAGAGGGGGATTATACTGTTTTACCCTTGTGTGTCTGTCTGTCTGTCCGCCCTTTTGTACATCCGTCTGTCTGTCTGTCTGTAAGAAAAATTTCTGTCCAATGTTTCTCAACAACTGATCGTTGCCGGTGCTTGAAATTTCTATACACTCTTTGTTTAGGCATGCTCTACGTTGGAATATATGTTTGTACCTGTTAAATGACGACTTTTGTTTATTTTTTGCCTAATTTTTCAAACAAATTTTCGTTAAGAATTTCTCAGCAGCTATTGCTTGAAATTTTAACACATTCTTTGTATAATGCCTTGTGCATAGTTAACCCGAACACGAGCACTTTTCTATCAACTTTATTCGTGCGTACTTGTGTATGTAGGGCAAGAAGCTACAATATTACAGAAAGGAAAAATATCAGTACATATATCATTACTCAAAAAGCATGTTCCGCAAACACAGAAAATACTATAAATGTTTAACATTAATGCAATACACAAATAACTATTATGTGTGTTTACTCATTACAATACTATGCACCTTTATCGATACTTATAAAAACTTCACTTAAGATGTAAGTACTACGGTATCTTAGAAAAGACTTTAATGTTATAACAAATGAGAATTGATATAATAATTAGTAAACTTTGATTAAAACAGCAAATAATTTGTAAACTTACATTTGTGACCTGACTGCAAACTACAGATACATTGGCGGTAAAACTGCACGGACTAACGCTCTTCAGTAAAGAAGTCAAATATATATACCTTAGAAATTAATTGAATTTCGAACCCGATGGAAAAAACAATATTGCCTATCGTAACAGCACACTCCCCGCCTAATATTAAGTAAATATTACCAATAAGAAATTGTATAAACTGATAGAATTCATAGCGGAACGCTTTCAAACAAAGATAGTGCAGAAATTTCATGAAACATGAATGCAAAATATATTCCCCATGGAACATGGGTAATAATCATACAAAGATACTTCAAAAATATCATTATGGAACATATATGCAAATTTTATATCTTCACCATGGAACATGGTTAAAAACTTAAGTTATGGACACTTGCAATGATCATATGAAATTTCACATGGTTCAAGAACAATCATTCATTGTGGAACACAATCAAAGATACACTATGGAACATAGTTACCAGTCATCAGATGTGGAGGTTCATTGTAATTTTGTGGAACACAAATTTCACGATCAACAATTCAGCATCACCATTTCACTAATAGGACGCGTGTACATCACATTTTGTCCGTCTTTATGGACGCGAACGCGAGCTTTACGAACTTTACCATCGCTGCTTTGGTAGGTTTCTGTTATGACACCAATAGGCCAGTCTGTTCGATGTACTGCACTGTCTTTTAAAAGAATAACGTCACCGACTTTTAAGTTTGGTCGATCATCTCTCCATTTCCGTCTGGGCTGAAGGTTCTGTAAGTAATCTTGTCTCCATTGTTTCCAAAATATTTCGGAGAGAACTTGTACATGTTTCCACTGGGCGCGGTAAATATCTTTGATGTTATCACTTTCTGGTAGCACAGGTAAGTAATTCACTTTTCCAGTTAACAGCATCATAGGGCTAAGAACTAAAGTTGAATCCGGGTCAGATGAAATCTGCACTAAAGGTCTTGAATTAATAATAGAACACACTTCTGCCATAAACGTTGTCAAAGTTTCATGTGTTAATTGTTTGGAATTAAGATCAAGTAATATCGCATCAAGGATTCTTCTTGTCAGACCAATCATCCTCTCCCAGGAGCCACCCATATGCGAAGAATGAGGAGAGTTAAATATCCAAACTGTTCCATTTTCACGTAGATGTTTTTTAATCGGACCAACATTCAGAGTTTGCATTCCTAATTCATCTGCTGCTCCTACAAAATTTGTACCCTTGTCTGATCTAAATACTTTGACCGGTCCACGTAATGCTTCAAAGCGTCGTAAGGCGTTGATAAAGGAAGAACTAGACATTTCTTCTATTACTTCGATATGTATGGCTCGTGTGGTTAAACAGCTGAACATGATGGCCCACCGTTTATTGTTTATTACTCCACCACGTGTTTTCCTTGCTAAAACTGTCCATGGACCGAATGTATCCACTCCTACTGTGGTGAATGGAGGACCAGGAGTAATTCTGTCAGAGGGTAAATCAGCCATTTTCTGTAATTCGAATTTTCCACGAAGTTTTCTACACGTGACACAATTGTGAATAAATAAAGAGACACCTCACGTTTTGCACCAATAATCCAGAGGCCATTCTTTCTAAGCGCTCCCTCTGTAAAATGTCTTCCTTGGTGTCTAACTGAATCATGGTAGAATCGAATCAGGAGTGTTGAAACATGATGTTTATTTGGCAAAATTATAGGATTGATTTCTCCAGTAGGTAACACATTCTTCACATTATTAAGTCTCCCACCTACGCGAAGTAAACCTTCACTGTCAATGAATGGGGAAAGGGTTGAAATCCGACTATCCTTTGAAACAGTTTTACCATTTTGTAGAGTTCTGTGCTTGAAAGACTTGATGACGTGTCTTAAACAGGCGACAAATTTGATAAAGGTTTTCCATTTAGAAAATTTCTATGCAAGTTCAGTTATACAGTTCTTTAACATCTTAGTGGTGGTTTTCATGACTTGTACATCTGGACGTATTTCCTTGTCATCCTGTGGATCTATTAATGGGAAGTCATAGTTCTTATCAACCTCATTTTCTTCATGTTGTTCTAAAAGCCATTGAGGTCCTTGTAACCATTCACTATTCTGTAGCTATTCACTCGAAAAGTTTCCTCGTGTCGCACAATCGGCAGGATTTTTATGGGTCGGTACATAATTCTACTGGTCAGTAGAACTCACTTTTAAAATTTTGCTCACACGATTTGTCACATATGTATAGAATCTTTTTGATTGGTTGTAAATGTATCCAAGGACAACTTTATTGTCGGTGTAATAGTTCACAACATTCGGTTTTACATCCAATTGTTCTAAAACAGTTCGTCCGATTTCTGAAGCAAGGACGGCTCCACAAAGTTCTAACCGTGGTATTGTATGTCCTTTCATTGGAGCTAGTTTTGCTTTTCCCAATATAAATCCCAAATGACTTGCGTTGTCATCACCAGTGATTTTCAAATATGCAGTTGCTGCAATCGCTGTTTCTGACGCATCACAGAAGACATGTAATTCAATGTTGTTAACACAACTTAATGAAACAGGTAAGTACATCCTAGGAATTCTCAAGTCTTGTAAACACTGTAGAGATGATTTCCACTCTTTCCATTTGTGATCTATTGTGGTTGATAATGGTTGATCCCAATCGGCACCAACTGATTGTCGAAGAAGGATTTTCCCGGACAAGGTAATAGGTGACAAAAAGCCCAACGGATCAAAAATGCTATTCAGGAATGAAAGTAACCCTCTCCGAGTGTTTGGTTTTTCACTGTCTTGAATTTCAAACAAGAAACTGTCATGATTAAAGTCCCATGATAAACCGAGACTATGCTGTAGGGGTAAGACTGAGTTTTCTCTAAAGTGTACATCTCTAAGGTTCTTGTTCAAGTCCTCTTCACCGAAACTATTCAAAATCTCTCTATCATTCGAGGCAATCTTGTGTAACCGTAAATTGCGATTTTCTTTAAACACTGTTTTGGTTCTTTTAATTAAATCTATAACTTTTTCACGGGACGGTGAGGACACTTAACCATCATCTACGTAAAAGTTTCTATTTACAAAGTCTTTAACATCAGACCCATAAGTGTTTTCACAATTCTCAACAGTTTTTCGTAATCCATATGTTGCTATGGCAGGAGACTGTGCATTTCCGAACACGTGAACGCACATTCGGTATTCAATAAGAGGAAGATCTGGATTATTGTTTTTATACCAGAAAAAACGAAGAAAGTCTCTGTGTTCTTTTTTCACGTAAAACTGGTAGAACATCTGTTCATTATCAGCAATTACAGCATATCGATCTCTGCGAAAACGCAATAATATTCCTATAAGACTGTTTGTAAGATCAGGTCCAGTCATCAACACTTTGTTCAGAGAATGTCCTTCATAGACTGCGGACGAATCGAACACTCCTCTCACTTGATTTGGTTTTTTAGAATTGTATACACCGGAAATGGGTAAATACCACATTTCAGTGTTGCTTTCATGATCGAGTACAGGAGCTATTTCTGCAGCACCACTATCAAACACTTTCTTCATAAATTCAATAAAATGAGTCTTTTTCACTTCATTTTTCTTTAAGCTAGCTTCCAAAATTTGAGCTCTTCTCCATGCTTGAGATCGGTTGTTTGGCATCATGGGTTTCGGAGAACGAAAAGGAAGCGGAGCAATCCATTTTCCATTTTCATCGTTCTGAAATTCTTCATCCATAAGTGAAAGAAATTTACGATCTTCTACAGACAAACCAATTTTGTCATCATCAGGGGACTTTTGAAACAAAGTGTCATATGTGTCTAAAGCTTGATGTTCTTTCACTTGAAAATGATTTTCACATGGATTGAATTGTGTCGTACGTCCATTGTTAAGAACGGAGGTTTTCATCACACGAACAAGGTCTGGGCGATGAACTTTTCCGAGACATACATCTCCGATTATGACCCATCCTAATCCTAGCTTTTGAGGGAATGGAGTTTTCTTTGGTCCAGTAATCTGATGAAACACATGATGTACTTCTGGAACATCTCTACCAATCAATAGTTCAATGTTTGCATCTTTTTCTATTGGTGGAAGCTCATTGACAATTGAATTCAAATGATAATGAAAACGAGCAACATCTGGAGTAGGGATTTCCGATCTTTCATTTGGTATATCATCACATTCAATAGTTATTGGAAGTTCATATTGACAATCTTCATGCACTGATTGAACACACAGTCCTTCGATTCTTCTTCCTGTCATAGTTGTAGTTCCTGAACACGATGACAGAGAATATTGGGTGGAAGGGCCCTGAACATCCAGACGATCGCAAAGTCTAGGAGAAATGAGTGTTCTATTGCTTTGATCATCCAGTATAGCGTAGACTTTTATGGCTTTGTTAGGATTTTGACGTAGAAACACATTCACTAACACTATTTTCCCACAAGAACGTCCTAAAGAGGGTTTGTCACACAACACAGTACATCTTGAGGCAACGTTTTCTGATGCGTTATCCTCCCCGCCATTCTCTCTGACAGTTGAATGTTGGTTTTCAAAAGAGTTCGTTTATCTGTCAACATGCATCAATGTTCTGTGATTATTACTGCCACATTTTTCACATTTCACTTTAACGTTGCAGTCTCTGGACATATGATTTGTTGATTCGCAACACTTGAAACAAATGCGCTTTTCTTTCAAAAACTTTCGTCGTTCTTCAAGTGGCATTGATAGAAACTGTCTACAACACAATAATGAATGTTCAGCTTTATGAATAGGACAGCGTTTCATCGTTTCTTGTTGAACATATGTTTTCCGGTTCAGAATACTGTCTCGTCTATTTCCACATGCAGGTGTTGAACTTGGGGCGATACGCGGGTTGTCATACACAAATGCTGGATCATTTTTCACTTCACTCATATCTCTAATGAAGTCAATAAACACAGACAGTGGTGGAAATGGTACTTTATACTGTTTCTTGTACGTTGAGGCACGAGTTGTCCATTTTTCCTGAAGATCGTAGGGTAGTTTGTTGACGATAGGATTGATCCCAGAGGAAGTGTCAAAATATGACAACAGTTGTGAATAATTAGCATCAGATTTCGTAGATTCTAACTCTGACAATATGTCCAATAAATCATAAAGTCTGTTCATTTCTTTACTTGAAAGTTTTGAAAAGTTGTCTAACTTTTTCTTTATAGTTGCTTCAACCATCTCTGGGCGCCCGTATCTGTCGTGTAGACGTTCCCATATCCTCTGAAGTCCTCTTTCAGGTGTATGAACATTGGAAGCACGGATACTAGAAGCAAATGTGCTGGAGGTTGGCCCCAGCCACTTTACAAGCAAGTCCATTTCTTCAAATGGTGAAACATTAAGTTCATTCACAATGCTCTTAAAACTAGTTTTCCACACAATAAATGTTTCAGGACTATCATTGAACTTGGAAAATCTGGTTAATAGTTAAGTCTTTCTTGAGGAGAAATTGCACAAGTCCTCCAAGAACCGAGTCGTCTTGTACTGTGCTGTGTATTTGAGAGTTTGGATTGTTTGGAACAGGAGGATCCTGATCATAAAATCTATTTGGCTTTGGTGTTGCCTGAACTTTCAGTTTTTCTCTAGGTTTTTCTAAACACAATGATTCGGCATAAAATGGTTCCTTTTCTTGTGGGATTTTGTATTCACAATATTGTTCTTTATTCAATTTTGTTTTCAAATAGAGATCTTCAATTGGTTTTGGATCACTAAAATGTTGCGACACATATTGTTCTGTTAAGTCCTTTTTGTTAACAAAGGATCGTTGAGAGGATGCACTAGATGATTCACTGTCTGAAATTCTCTGTGATAAAACTTCAGCGGATTCTAATTTTAATGCTTGAAGGCGAGTTAATACTGAGGTAACTACAGTCTCTTTTCTTTCAAATTCAATTTCACTTCTTCGGATCATTTCTTTGTCACTATTTCGAGTAAGAAATAACATAAAATCTTTGAACACAGCACTGTGCTTGGTAGGAACTCTCTTCAACTCATCTTCTATCTTCCTAAGTCTCTGTAAATCACCAACTTCAGCTTTGTCCAGATTTATCAATAAATCTTCCATTTTTGTCCAATGTTTTTGTAACTTTTTTTGAAAATCATGAAGCTGACTTTGGTAAAATCCTTTACCTGCTGCCGTTTTTGTTCGTGCTCTTGCTCCGAGTGATTTCGGGATGGCATCGTTAATTTTCTCATCTGCTTCATGAAGAGTTTGTTGATCTTTCTAATGGTCTAACTGTCCTATATCAGGATTCTGCTGAATTTCAGTTATCCCTGGGTCAGGGTCTCTGACGTTACCTGGATCAGGCTGTTCGTTTTGTCCTGGATCAGGCTGTTCGTTTTGTCCTGGAGCAGGTTTCTTTTCCTCCAACAAATCAGGTTCCCGTACAGTATCTGTTTCTCCTGGATCAGGGTTTGATGCCATGGTATACGAAATCTTCTTACTATAATGCCTTGTGCATAGTTATCCCGAACACGAGCACTTTTCTATCAACTTTATTCGTGCGTACTTGTGTATGTAGGGCAAGAAGCTACAATATTACAGAAAGGAAAAATATCAGTACATATATCATTACCCAAAAAGCATGTTCCGCAAACACAGAAAATACTATAAATGTTTAACATTAATGCAATACACAAATAACTATTATGTGTGTTTACTCATTACAATACTATGCAACTTTATCGATACTTATAAAAACTTCACTTACAATGTAAATACTACGGTATCTTAGAAAAGACTTTAATGTTATAACAAATGAGAATTGATATAATAATTAGTAAACTTTGATTAAAACAGCAAATAATTTGTAAACTTACATTTGTGACCTGACTGCAAACTACAGATACATTGGCGGTAAAACTGCACGGACTAACGCTCTTCAGTAAAGAAGTCAAATATATATACCCTAGAAATTAATTGAATTTCGAACCCGATGGAAAAAACAATATTGCCTATCGTAACAGCACACTTTGATTAGGCATGCCACACGCTCGGATCTATTTTTGTACTTTTGGGACGTCAACTTCCTGTTTAAGTCGACTTTGCTAATTTTATATATTTACATCAGAGCGGGGGTATTCCTAGTGAGCATTGGCTCACAGATATCTGAGTAATATCATGTTGGTGTTGATCATTAACTACATCATTCATTAGTCTATTCTGTTTCTTGTAGATGGGCCAATTTTACCTGACCACGAGGGGAGAAAATAGAACACCTTCCTTGAAATCCTTACAGAGGAAGACAGAAAACAGACATTGGATACGAAGACCACTCACTGCAATATGATGTCATTATCTTCAAGTACGCACTGACCCGAGTCACTCATGTCACCTATTACAATTGGTCTTTATCTGTCATCGTGTGGTGTGTGTCATGCATCTTTCCTTTACAATTTTACATGTTGAACTTCCTCTTGAAAACTACACGGCCAATTGTTACCATATTTGATGTGAAACATTGCTACAATAAGAAGAATTTAGATTTAATATAACTGGATAATCCGCTGAGTGACCGATATCTGGACTTGTTTTAAATAACGCGCCATTATTGGAACTTGTGTTCTGTGTACATGAACTATACAGTAATTAGTTATTATTCTGTCTTATCATTTTATTTTACAGTAAGTTATCTATTTAAAATAGTAATTTGTCATTTTACATTGATATCAATTGTTTGAACTGAGTTTTCTAAAGGAGAAATCCAGCTATTGAAATGGTGAAAGGGGCACGCCGGCGGGCAGTTGCGAGAAGGGTACCCCTATTGTACTGCAAATCAATTGTACATATATAAGAAATTTTATGTTGTTGTAAATTTATATTTAAAAATACCAGCTGTTGAACTTGGTCAATTTTACGCAGAATATTGTATATAGGTTACCCCCATTGTACGGATAACTCTTCATACAGTTTTTAAGATAGGTAGTTGTTGTCTTGTAGATCAATTGTACATATATCAGAGATGTGCATATAACTTGGATTTATATTTTTGATTATTTATGTGTACATACACTCTACAGTAATTAGTTGTTATACTCCCTTACATGGCTTATCAATTATATCTTAGTATGAGTGTAGTAAATTCTCACCTGACAGTATGTATTTAATTCTTTTGAATGCTTTTATAATACCCTGTAATTTAGTGATGGGAAAAAGATGTTACTTAAAATTGGGGCTTATATCTGATGATTTTTTATTTTTCCTATTTGCAAAGAATAAATTTGTTTATTGATTAAACATCATATTCAAAGGGGAGTAACTCAAATTTCAGTTCTTCAGTTACAAACGAATAAAGAGTTATTCCCCTTTTTGTAATATTTTTAAGTTTAAGTTTCATCTTAGAACTGGTTGTTGACCCCTGACATGTTTTTCTCTGAAAGTTAATTAAATATCAGTAAATATAATTATAAGATTTTTAAAAACGCCCTTAATAAGAATATTATTGGTGGATTTAGCACATTTCTTTATATTTATCATGTAAATAGAAAACTCGTGTTTATGTAAATAGTTTTTGAACAATATTGTAACTAAGTTAAAGTGTACTGCTTTTTTTTTCTTCAAAATTTTTTTTCCTGTCTATTTACGTTAACCATGAAATACATAATACTTATATACACATGGTTTTTGGTGAGTTGTAGCAAGCTATAGATAGAACTCAATAACTGTGATATTTATTCATATATTTGTCTTTTTTCTTAGTAAGACAGTACTGTAATATTTGGAACAGAAAAAGAATATGATACAGTAACTTTATGTACAAGAACAAGACAATTATTCATTGGGACGAACCAAATAACTGACAAACCAATCTCCTTTTGGATTCACTATAGTAAGATGTTAATAGATACTAGTCAACAGCAAGTTACAAAATGAATTTTCAGGCATGTACTCAAAGTTGTTTGAAGAATTTTATTTTGACTGCTGGGTTTATTCTTGGTATAATTATAAAAACCGTTATTTTGATAACATACCTGTCCTAAGCTGAAGATTAATCCATAGTTGTAACATGATCGTGCAATGAATTATGTTATATAAACTTTACTATTGTGAAGTTGACAATGGTTTTCGAGGGGTGTCAAATTCAACAGTTACCCTCCTAAACCGGCTTTATTTATTTTATTATACTGAATGTCGTAATTTAAAAAAAATCCAGCTTTTATATAGAAATGCAGTGAATGCTACGGCGAACCGTACGCGCATAATTTACGCACATGTATCAATTCGTTGTTTTACCCGTTGCCTTTCATGTTAAATACTGAAATCTAGTTAGTCAAGACGCAGTTGATAATCCGTTCTTTCACTCTCAGCATTAGCAACAGACCTTACAACGGGTAACACAACGACTTGTTACATGCGTATAAATTATACGGGTACAGTTCGACGTATAATTCACGTCATTTCTACATAAAAGCAATTGAGTTTTCTTTTAAATGAAGACATTCAGTATAATAAAAAAAATAGTGCCAGTTTGATGGAAACAGTTGAATTTGACACCCCTCGGAAACCATTGTCAACCTCCGCTTCGTGACAGTTAATCATGGTTTTCTCAGGTGTCAGTTTAAACTGTTACCCTTCCAAACATGCACTATCTATATAATAACATATCATGTTACACGGAATGAGGAACTTTTACGTTTAAAATGTTGCCCTGCAATATAACGGCATACACATGTAACGTTAAATAAAATAATGCACTTTAACCGCATATATACCGTCACACGCAATCACGCAATTTACGCGTACACTTCTACACGCAATCACGTACTTTAACACATCTACCGGTACATACAATCAATCACTAAACGCATAAACATACTTTAATGCACATACCGTTACACACAATCAACACTTAAACCACATATACCGTTACACGCAATCGCACACTTGGCTCATAACCGTTTGTTGCAATCACGCACTTTAACACATATACCGTTTCACACAATCACACACTTTAAATACATACAACCACACACTTGAACGCATATTCCACTACATGCAATCACACATACCGTTCATACAATCAAATAATTTTACTAAAATACTGATACTGGCAATCACTTTAACTCACATACTGTTACACGCAATCAAACAATTTACTACATATACCATTACACGAAATCAGGTACTTTACTACATATACCATTACACTTTAACACATAAACTGTTGCACACAATCAGCTACTTTTATACATATACCGTTACACACAGTCACGCACTTTAATGCACATATGTCGTCACATGCATTCACACATTTTAACACATAAACTGTTGCACACAATCAGGTACTTTTTTTTTTACATTTAACGTTACACACAATCGCGCACTTTAATTCACATATATCCTCACACACAATCACACATTTAAACACAAATTATGTTGCACGAAATCACACAGTTTAACAAAAAAAAAACGTAACTTGCAATCAGACGCTTTAACGCATACATTATTACACACAGTCAGGTACTTTAACACTTATAGGTTCCAATTTGCATTCAGGTAATTGAACATACCGTTTCTTGCAATTACGCCGCACTTTAACACATTCTGTTACACTCAGTCACGCACTTAAACGCATATACCATTACACGCAATCATACACTTTAACACATAAACCGTTGCACGCAATCACACACATCAACACTTATACCGTTTCATTCAACCACACACTTCACCATACCGTAACACACAATCACACACTTTAACACACACAATGTTACTTTCAAACACACATTTTAACGCATCTTTCGTTATACACAATCACACACTTTATCACATATACCGTTACACACAATCACACACTTTACCACACACAATGTTTCATTTAATCACACATTTTATTGCATCTTTCCTTACATTCAATCACAAATTTTAACACATATTCCGTAACATGCAATCATACACTTTAAGGCATCTACCGTTACATTCAATCACGCACATTATGTGCTTATCACAACACTCCCTATGTATTACGCTGATAGCAATATTCATGCTTCACCGCATCCAACTTTTCAATTCACACAAACACGAAACATTGGACGAAATGATTTTCAGAATCCCGTTTTGAGCAAAAATTATAAAATGTTTTACGGTGTGACCGTTGGGGCGAGCGCAGAAGGAACCACACATCTGTCATCATTGTTAAATGCAACCCGTAGTCTTGCCCTAACCAAAAACTTTGGCTTTGTCTCGAAAACTTTTTCCACCGCAAGGAACCCGAAATTATCAAACTTGTATTCCAATGGCCCCTTCCATTCTATTCATTACAAAATGACGTGGCTGCACGTAGATCTTATAATGATTAGACTTTTCTTTCTTAATAATTTTTTGTCACCTACCTAACGTATGCATATATGATTGGATCAATATGACAATAAATTTAGCATGGAACTTGCATGTGTATTTACTAAGCAAAAAAAAAATCATAAAAACAAAACTAATCAGCCAAATAGTCACCGTTAACACTAATACTGAGTATTTCCTACATGATCCAGTACATATGCTTGATCCACCTCTAAATGTATCGCGGGAAATTAAAACGCGAGATCTTTGTGACGTCATAGTTAACATTCTTTTGCGCTCGACAGTTTTCGTAAATTGTCGGACAAATTCGGAGAAGAAAATGACGTCATATGTCAGCAAAAGTTCAGTTTTTTTTACGTAAGCTTATGTGTTGTTTACTGTAATGTTTTTAGAAGGATTTTTTTAATTGTTAAATGAAAATGATGTATGCGATGTAGAGGTAAGAATGTGCCGTAGAAACACTTTCTGTTCCACCATGTTGCTATGCACCGCAAAGGATCACTGGGATAGTAGAACGTTTTCACCTGGCCTCATAAAATTTTCTTTGAACATTGTGCAGATTTCAACTCGAATTTCCTCCGTTCGTACACGTTGTCTATGGAGCTCGCTACGCGAGCGGCGCTTCGCGCCGCCTCGCTGCGCTCGCTATAACACCTACTTCACTGGTAAGCAATATCCAATGAAAGATGAAGCAAAACAGACTGAAATCCAGCCACACATATCTCAAAATTCCTCAATCATTGTGGAACGTTTTCCTGTGTCATGCTGTTTTATCACCGCACATGCGCAAACTACAGACTGCAGATCGTGCTATGACAGCATAGACTTTAGAAAACAGGGGTATTTTTGTAAAAACTGATAAAAACGATGATATAGTGTTACTTTCTTGGATATATTATTGCTTATCTTCTATGTTAGATATAGTGACGCCGGGATCTTCAATATAGTGTTGATGTATCATAGAAGAGAAAGGACCACAAACCCACTAGCTTGTGCTAGTAGGAGCGCGGCAGTCCTTAGCCTTTATATGCACGCTATTACATTATTCCCCCTTTTTTGAGATATCTCACACGAGATTCTGTAAATATCTCCACGTGGGTTATTTTGTTTGGCGCCAATGTAATAGAAGAGGAGGAAGGACCACAACTAGACTCGAACTCGGGACCCTTCAGTTTAAGAACCAACGCTCTACCGACTGAGCTAAAGGGTTAACCCACTAGCTAGTGCTAGTCTATTACATTGGCGCCCAACAAATATATCACAATTACTCAAGCATTATAACACTGTGTGAATATTCTTGTGTTATCTACATAGAGAAGATACTTCACATACGTCAATACAGAGATGTCAAGATACGTAAATTAAAAGGATAAAAGCCCTGATTTATTTAGGTTTTTATTTTCTTGAAATGATATATTACATGACGTATTTAACGAATAAAATCACGTACACATTCGCTCCTTTTCCCCCTCAACATAATTTAGCTACATATGAATTAACCATTATTTTCTTCCTTAATACATGTACTATATAAAACCTATTACATCTCTTTCTTTCTCTCAAAATATATCAGTGGTATAGGTATACATTTCTTAATACAATCATTACCTACATATAACACAACAAGCTACATATAAATTAACCATTATTTTCTTCCTTAATACATGTACTATATAAAACCTGTTACATCTCTTTCTTTCTCTCAATATATATCAGTGGTATAGGTGTACATTTCTTTATACAATCATTACATACATATAACAACTTGTTGTATAAGTATATAACTTACTTTAACAATCCATCCAAAATGAAAAAAAAAATATCTAATGAAAAACATTTGAGTATGCACATGTTTATTAATATAATGCGATCACGATTTATAAGCTTGCATGATATAACTTAAATAAAGTAATGTTTATATTTGATATTGATCAAAACTTAAAAAAAAAAACACGAATATAAATATGAACATGAGAAACCATGATAAGTGTTTAGTTACAGACAACAGACAACTGTTAAATTTCATTATATATCTTAATTTTAATTACAAGGTACATTTAGTAATCATCAACAACTGTCATAACAATAAATATGAATATGAAAGAAAAGAAACATGTTTAAAGTTGATGTAATGGTCAACACATTCATAGTAATGTCAACATTGTTGGATATTTGGATACAAAATTGATTAAACAAGTTAAACGTTTAGTCCACTTAATCAGGGAGACAATGGGTCAAAACTTATTTCTGCTATAGTACTAAGTTATATTTTAAACAGAAATGTTTCCATTTCACTTCCCTGGCTAATAAACTATATTAACTAATCTAGGAGACAATTAATCAAAACTCATCTGTGCTATAATATTAGTTATAGCTTTATCTTAAGGTGGAATAACACATCATCACAAAATGGCTGACCTCTGATCAAAACGACATTTCGTTTTATTAAATAGAACTTCATCAACGGCAACTTACTCCAGTGGACAAAGTGGATAAAGTATATGGCTTGTGAACCGTACATCCCGAGTTCGAATCCCGCAGGGACTTTTGTTGTTACTTACTGAATTGAATTTTTTAGATATTATTTTTTTATCCTCAAAATGCAAATTTTTTCCTTATTTGACATGTTTACAGTTTATTTATCATTATATCTTTCATAATCATATAACTTACAGTTAACTTGAGTGACCTATTTCAGGTGTGTTATTCCACCTTTGACAGGAATGTTGTCAGTCCACTTCTCTGGCTAATTTACTAAGAGATATTGCAAAAATTTAACCCCCTATTCTCCCCCCCCCCCCCCGTACCACCGGGGATCATGGTTTGAACAAACTTCTTCCTACAATACCTGATGATGCTTCCACACAAGTTACAGATTTTCTGGCCGATTGGTTCTGAGATTTTTAAATTTTTTTCTCTATATATTCCTATGCAAAAATTCGACCCCCAACTGTGTCCCCACCATACCCCCGGGGATCATGTTTTCTACAAACAGGAATTTACACCCACCCGAGGATTCTTCCACACAAGTTTTTCTGGCAAATTCGTTCTTGAGAAGAAGATTTTTAAATAATTTTCTCTATATAATCCTATCTAAAAATTTGACCCCCAATTGCGGCCCCATTGTACCCCTTAGGATCATGGTTTGGACAAACTTCAATTTACACTACCTGAGGATGCTTCCAAACAAGTTACAGTTTTTCTGATCAATTGGTTCTTGAGAAAAAGATTTTTAAATGTTTTTTTCTATATATTCCTTTGTAAAAATTCAACCCCAATTGTGGCCCCTTTGTACCCCTGGGGATTATAAATTGAACAAACCTATATCTACCCTACCTGAGAATGATTCCATGCAATATACAGCTTTTGTGGTCAATTGGTATTTGAGAAGATTTTCTTGAAAATTCCAACCAAGTGTTTATAATTCTTAGTATTCTCCCTTTTAAAGATAGCGTGACCCTTCACTTAAAAAAATGAATCCCCTTCACCTAAGGATGCTTTGTGCCAAATAGTGTTGAAATTGGGCCAGTGGTTCTGGAGAAGAAGTCGAAAATGTAAAAAATTTAAAGACGGAGAAACAGACAGACAGACAGACAGACAGACAGGTGCAAGCAGGACAAAAAAGTGATCAGAAAAGCTTACTTTAGGTTTCAGCTCAGGTGAGCTAAAAAGGGGAATAAATCTTTAAAATTGTAAAATATTTTTGATATGAACATGGATTAAAATAAATAAACCAACAATGCAATTATTGTTTAAATTGTTTGACAATACACGGGTAACTTGTTATATTGCAGTCTAAGATAATCACTGTGGTAACAAAACAAAATCACACAAATGTAAAATTGTAATAAACGGTGACTTCCAAGGTGTACAGACAAACGATCCCTGAAACAATGATTACCTCAAAGTAAACAATTATCTTTGGTTTGTCTTTAACATTTCGTTTTCTCCGTTACATATAAATGTCACACACCAAGACCACTTATATCATGCCCTACATCAACCATGCGTCTATTTGGTTCCACTCTGGTACCTACCGCACGAATTATCCTGAACTTAATGTAAGTATCAGTAGAAAAATTCACATATTCACCATTTGACCTTAAAACTGTATATTTCCATAGGGCTCAAGGTCAAATCACTGTCAAGAGAAGTGGGACCTTTGTCGTGGAGCAAGGTCAAGGATGTTCTTTGAATTTCTTTCACACCCAGAGCATCATTGAATAGATCACGTAATTTTACCTGTGAAGAATTAAGCATATATACATTATTACAATCATTATTTAGTACAAGGGAAAAAAATCTATAAAAAATTAAAGTAAAATTTTAAAAATCCTATCGTATTGCCGAACCTCTATAAAATAAAGTACATATAATATTGTAATAATGACTTCTCTGCCTAAAAGAATTATGAAACCTATAATTTTCATGAAAAACTTGAAGATCATAATAGAGTGCATGACCTATTGAAAAGGTTTAATACACTAATCATGCTAATAGACAATACTACTCCCATATTTGTTAACTTTCAAGATAGGTTTTATGTGGACCAGCATATGGTTTCATAGATTAACTAAAACAAGGTGGCTAGTATGCGTGTTTTAAAAAAACAAAACAACAACCTCTTATCTCCCAGCCCCGGGGGCGAACAGAAACTCCCCTGTAAGCATTTAAACAATATAAAAACAGCTCTAAAAGCTATCAACTCACATCTCCTATTCCAATTTTGCATATTCAACCTTTAAGGTCAGACGACACGTTCCTTGAAAATCTTTTTTGTATCCCCTCGTTATAAAGAGTTCCAATAAAGAATATTAATTTTATTATTACTTTAAAAATGATCAAAATGTACTTAGATATGGTTATGTGTCTAGGTGCTCGAGTGGTTAGAACCGTGGCCGCTCACTGTCAGAAGGGTATAGGTTCTAGAGGTCGTGAGTTCAAAGCCCCGCCCCGGCGGAAATATAATTCTAATGTAGTGAATTTCGCTATGGCGTACATGTATTTATTTTCATTTCAGCTTATCAAGTGTATTTTCAAGAAGATTATATACGAAATTGCATACTCTAGTATTTTGCAGAAATGCCTGGTAAGGTACCCTAATTTTTTGCAATAAGGCTTGTCAAAGTAGTAGTGAACCATTAACAAATTCCTGGAAAAAGTTATCTAGAATTGAGAAACGTGTCGTCTGACCTTAATGGCTAAAATCACCAGCCGGTATTTATACCAAAATCATTTTAAATGTACTGCTTACCAGTGACTTTGGTGAGCTAATTATTACTTTACTATCAAAATGTATATTTCTTTACTTTGAAAGTTCAAAAACTGTTTTTATTTCAAATGTTAAAATACTTGCATAACTCTTTTGATCATACAACTTCTTAATTACGTTATATTCTATGATTTATATTACTACATTTGAACAAGCAAAGAAAGATAACTCCATCATGAAGAAGCCAGTGAAAGTATCTCCGTTAATTCCCTGAACTCTTTCCAAATGCTTTCAAATATTTAAACTTTAATGGGCAGCTGATTTGTATGACTACTGACCTTGCCATGTGTGTCTGTACACTGTAACCCTGATCTCTGTGACTACTGAACTTGCCCTGTGTGTCTTTACACTGTAATCCTGATCTCTATGACTACTGACCTTGTCCTGTGTGTCTTTACACTGTAACATTGATCCCTGTGACTACTGACCTTGTCCTGTGTGTCTTTACACCGTAACCCTGATCTCTGTGACTACTGACCTTGTCCTGTGTGTCTTAACACTGTAATCCTGATCTCTGTGACTACTGACATTGCCCTGTGTGTCTTTACACTGTACTCCTGATCTCTGTGACTACTGACCTTGACCTATGTGTCTTTACACTGTAACCCTGATCTCTGTGACCACTGCCCTTGTGTCTTTACACTGTAATGATGATCTCTGTCACTACTGACCTTATCCTGTGTGTCTTTACACTGTAACACTGATCTCTGTGACTACTTACCTTGTCCTGTGTGTCTTTACACTGTAACGCTGATCTCTGTGACTACTAACATTGCCCTGTGTGTCTTTACACTGTAACGCTGATCTCTGTGACTACTGACATTGCCCTGTGTGTCTTTACACTGTAACCATAATCTCTATGACTACTGACCTTGTCCTGTGCGTCTTTACACTGTAATCCTGATCTCTGTGACTACTGACCATGCACTGTGTGTCGTTACACTGTAACCCTGATCACTGTGACTACTGACCTTGTCCTGTGTGTCTTCACACTGTAACACTGATCTCTGTGACTACTGACCTTGTGTCTTTACACTCTAATCCTGATCTCTATGACTACTGACATTGCCCTGTGTTTCTTTACACTGTAATCCTGATCTCTATGACTACTGACCTTGCCCTGTGTTTCTTAACACTGTAATCCTGATCTGTATGACTACTGACCTTGCCCTGTGTTTCATTACACTGTAATCATGATCTCTGTGACTACTGACCTTGTCCTGTGTGCCTTTACACTGTAATCCTGATCTCTGTGACTACTGACCTTGTCCTGTGTGTCTTTACACTGTAACCCTGATCTCTGTGACTACTGACCTTGTCCTGTGTGTCTTTACACTGTAACCCTGATCTCCGTGTCTACTGACCTTGTCCTGTGTGTCTTTACACTGTAATCCTGATCTCTGTGACTACTGACCTTGTCCTGTGTGTCTTTACACTGTAACTCTGATCTCTGTGACTACTGACCTTGTCCTGTGTGTCTTTACACTATAACACTGATGTCTGTGACTACTGACCTTGCCCTGTGTGTCTTTACACTGTTACCCTGATCTCTGTGACTACTGACATTGCCCTGTGTGTCTTTACACTGTTACCCTGATCTCTGTGACTACTGACCTTGTCCTGTGTGTCTTTACACTGTAACTCTGATCTCTGTTACTACTGACCTTGTCCTGTGTGTCTTTACACTGTAACCCTGATCTCTGTGACTATTGACCTTGTCCTGTGTGTCTTTACACTGTAACCCTGATCTCCGTGTCTACTGACCTTGTCCTGTGTGTCTTTACACTGTAATCCTGATCTCTGTGACTACTGACCTTGTCCTGTGTGTCTTTACACTGTAACCCTGATCTCTGTGACTACTGACCTTGTCCTGTGTGTCTTTACACTATAACACTGATGTCTGTGACTACTGACCTTGCCCTGTGTGTCTTTACACTGTTACCCTGATCTCTGTGACTACTGACATTGCCCTGTGTGTCTTTACACTGTTACCCTGATCTCTGTGACTACTGACCTTGTCCTGTGTGTCTTTACACTGTAACTCTGATCTCTGTTACTACTGACCTTGCCCTGTGTGTCTTTACACTGTAACCATGATCTCTGTGACTACTGACCTTGCCCTGTGTGTCTCTACACTGTAATCCTGATATCCGAGTCCACTGAGCTTGCCCTGTGTGTCTTTACACTGTAATTCTGATCTATGTGACTACTGATCTTGTCCTGTGTGTCTTTACACTGTAACCCTGATCCCTGTGACTACTGACCTTGCCCTGTGTGTCTGTACACTGTAACCCTGAGCTTGGTATCCCACAGTCCACCCCAAACCTGTGAAGCAGCAGGGCGGAGTCGTCCCCCCTTTTGATGACCCCGTCATAGCTCTTTTGTAGAGATCTCAAGTTCAACAAGTGCACATCGCATGGAAGTGGCACAGACAAGAAGGAATTCTGGGACAGTAATGGTGGTACTTCTAGAGAGCTCTTTTGTGGAATCTTTTGGATTTTATGAACTAAGTGTAGATATGCCACATGAGCAAATATAGAAGGAAATCCTGATAACTTGGCTTTAATCTAGAGAAAAGATACAAATATAGATTATTCAAATGCAAGGTATGCAAATATACAGAAAACAAAAATACAGTATAGGCCTACATGTGAAAAGTATACAAATGCATAGTATACAGATATACACAAAATATGTATATTCAGTCTACAATAACAGAATACAGTGAAGGACACCTATAACAAAGTCAAGGGCAATGACATTGAAAGTATAACGAAGTATACAGATATAGAGTATACAATTATATGGAATAACGAAGTGCAAGGACGGACCGGTTTTTTTTGTTATAAGTGTAATTTATTGTATCGTCAATTTTATAACCTGAAATAAAGTCAAACGGAATGAAAATCACTAGAGACTCTTACAGGGTAGTGCTATACTACCTACTTACAAGATGTATGCTACACAAGACACTTAGAGGAGATGTGCTACACTCGATACACTTAGAGGAGATGTGATACCGTAGATAGACTTAAAGGAGATGTGATACACTAGATACACTTAGAGGAGATATGCTACACAAGACACTTAGAGGATATGTGCTACAGTATATAGACTTAAAGGAGATGTGCTACACTAGATACACTTAGAGAAGATGTGCTACAGTAGATACACTTAGAGGAGATGTGCTACAGGAGATACACTTAGAGCAGATGTGCTACACTAGATACACTTAGAGGAGAAGTGCTACAGTAGATACACTTAGAGGAGATGTACTACACTAGAGACCCTTACAGGAGATGTGCTACAGTAGATACACTTAGAGGAGATGTGCTACACTAGATACACTTAGAGGAGATGTGCTACAGTAAATACACTTAGAGGAGATGTGCTACACTAGATACACTAAGAGGAGATATGCTACAGCAGATACACTTACAGGAGATGTGCAGATACACTGAGAGGAGATGTGCTACACTAAATACACTTACAGGAGATGTGCTACAGTAGATACACTTACAGGAGATGTGCTACACTAGATACACTTACAGGAGATGTGCTACAGTAGATACATTTACAGGAGATGTGCTACAGTAGATACACTTACAGGAGATGTACAGATACACTGAGAGGAGATGTGCTACACTAGATACACTTAGAGGAGATGTGCTACACTAGATACACTAAGAGGAGATGTGCTATACTCGATACACTAAAATGAGATGTGCAACAGTAGATACACTTAGCGGAGATGTGCTACACTAGATACACTTAGAGGAGATGTGCTACACTAGATACACTTAGAGGAGATGTGCTACACTAGATAAACTTAGAAGATATGTGCTACACTAGATACACTTATAGGAGATGTGCTACACTAGATACACTTAGAGGAGATGTGCAGATACATTGAGAGGAGATGTGCTTCACTATATACACTTAGGAGAGATGTGCTACACTAGATACACTTAGAGGAGATGTGCAGATACACTGAAAGGAGATGTGCTACACTAGATACACTTAGAGAAGATGTGCTACAGTAGAAACACTTAGAGGAGATGTTCATCAGTAGATACACTTAGAGGAGATGTGCTGCAGTAGATACACTTAGAGGAGATGTGCTACACTAGATACACTTAGAGGAGATGTGCTACACTAGATACAGTTAGAGGAGATGTGCTACACCAGATACACTTTGAGGAGATGTGCTACACTAGATACACTTAGAGGAGATGTGCTACACTAGATACACTTAGAGGAGATGTGCTACACTAGATACACTTAGAGGAGATGTACAGATACACTGAGAGGAGATGTGCTACACTAGATACACTTAGAGGAGATGTGCTACACTAGATACACTTAGAGGAGATGTGCTATACTCGATACACTAAAATGAGATGTGCAACAGTAGATACACTTAGAGGAGATGTGCTACACTAGATACACTTAGAGGAGATGTGCTACACTAGATACAGTTAGAGGAGATGTGCTACACCAGATACACTTTGAGGAGATGTGCTACACTAGATACACTTAGAGGAGATGTGCTACACTAGATACACTTAGAGGAGATGTGCTACACTAGATACACTTAGAGGAGATGTACAGATACACTTAGAGGAGATGTGCTACACCAGATACACTTTGAGGAGATGTGCTACACTAGATACACTTAGAGGAGATGTGCTACATTGGAGACACTTAAAAGAGATGTGCTAAACAGATACACTTACTGGGGGTGTGCTTCTCCTCTCAAACAGCAGCCTGAACCTGTTTGGGGTCACTTTGTTGTCCCTGACCCCCTGACCTAGGCCCCTCATGTCGTCCTGGTTCAGCGTGCGGTCCAACATCACCTGGATCTCCCCTGTCAAAGCATGACACATGTATCATACAATGGACTCAATATAACACCTTTTATACAGGGACACTTTACTTAGTATTCAATCTTCACTTTGTATTTTCTGTATAAAGCAGGTTTTATAGCTTCCTATGAATAGAACCGTGAAAGTGGCAACTTATATACACATATATCTCTTTAGCTTACTAGTAAATTAAAGAAACCTATATTAATGGCTACTTTTGTGTACAACCTGTATTACAGATCATATATTGTAAACACCTGTATAAGATACAACATTTTTACACACCTGTATTAGATAAGACGTTTGTACACATCTGTATTAGATAAGACGTTTGTACACACCTGCATCAGGTAAGACTTTTGTACACACCTGCATTAGGTAAGACTTTTGTACACACCTGTATTAGATAAGACGTTTGTACACACCTGTATTAGATAAGACGTTTGTACACACCTGTATTAGATAAGACGTTTGTACACACCTGTATTAGATAAGACGTTTGTACACACCTGTATTAGGTAAGACGTTTGTACACACCAGTATTAGGTAAGACTTTTGTACACACCTGTTTTTATACTGGCCACGCCCAGAGATTGAGCCGTCAGGACGCTGAAGCGAGTTTTGTCGTCCTTAATGAATGCCATTGCTGGCAATGGATAAACATTGGCCTGTGTTGGAAGCTTGTCAAACACCTTGTGTTTTATCATCTGTAACCAAACAGCATTAAATTACACCAAAATTGTGTTTTATCTTATGTAATCAAACATAATACAAAAGAGGACCAATTCTAAATTCATCTTTGATCTAAAAAAGGGCTAGAATTATGAAAATAGATTTTGCCTTATTCTTACTCTTGAAGCTGTACTCTTATCTTAAGCATGCGCATATATCAATGCAAGTTGTCACTTTTCTTCGTTTATCACAAGAACAAGATGATGACTTTGTGAGTGGTTTGAAATGTGCCGAGTTCCCCGTACCTGGAATTCGTTGAGGTCGGTGAAGAATTCCCTCTCTGAGTTCTGGACATCCGTGGAGATCTTCACTGCTAGTTCCAGATTGACCTCGTTCTGAATATCCACCAAATTGAACATGTCTAATGTCTTACCATCCACACCTGTAGATATGTATAACTGACTAACATGTCTACTGTCTTACCATCACCACCTGTAGATATGTACACAGATAAAACATGTCTACTTACCATCCACACCTGTAGATATGTATAACTGACTAAACATGTCTACATGTTGATGATTTTTTCTCATTCAATGGTCACAAGCCTTTTATGCAACAGAGAAAAATTACTGCAAAAGTCATTTCTGTAGAAGTGGGTCACTTACCTGGAGAATTGTAGAGTCTGACCACGTGTTGGACATGGTTGATGAAAACAGAGACTTCTGACACCACTGGTCCTTTCACAACCCGTATCACTGGGTGTCCAACAGACAGGGGCTGTAATCACAGAAAACAAACATATAACACCATACAATTACCGACAACAAATATAACACTAGACAATCACAGACAACAAACATATAACACCAGACAATCACACAAAACAAACATTTAACACCATACAATCACAAACAACAAACATATAACACCAGACAATTACAGACACCAAACATATAACACCAGACAATCATATACAACAAACATATAACACTAGACAATCACACACAACAAACATATAACACCAGACAATCATAGACAACAAACATATAACACCAGACAATCACACACAACATACATATAACACCAGACAGTCACACACAACAAACATATAACACCAGACAATCACAAACAACAAACATATAACACTACACAATCACAGACAACAAACATATAACACCAGACAATTACAGACAACAAACATAACACTAGACAATCACAGACAACAAACATATAACACCAGACAATCACACCAAACAAACATTTAACACCAAACAATCACAAACAACAAACATATAACACCAGACAATAACACAACAAACATATAACACCAGACAATCACAGACAACAAACATATAACACCAGACAATTACAGACAACAAACATATAACACCAGACAATCACACACAACAAACACATAACACCAGACAATCACACACAACAAAAATATAACACCAGAAAATCACAGGTAACAAACATACAAAACCAGGAAATCACAGACAACAAATATACCACACCAGACAATCACAAATAACAAACATATAACACCAGACAATCACAAACAACAAACATATAACACCAGACAATCACACACAACAAACATATAACACCAGACAATCACAGACAACAAACATATAACACCAAACAATCACAGACAACAAACATATAACACCAGACAATCACACACAACAAAAATATAACACGAAAAAATCCAAGACAACAAACATAAAACACAAGACAATCACACACAACAAACATATAACACCAGACAATCACAAACAACAAACATATAACACCAAACAATCACAGACAACAAACATATAACACCAGACAATTACAGACAACAAACATATAACACCAGACAATCACACACAACAAACACATAACACCAGACAATCACACACAACAAACATATTACACCAGACAATCACAAACAACAAACATATAACACCAAACAATCACAGACAACAAACATATAACACCAAACAATCACAGACAACAAACATATAACACCAGACAATCACACACAACAAACATATTACACCAGACAATCACAAACAACAAACATATAACACCAGACAATCACACACAACAAACATATAACACCAGACAATCACACACAACAAACACATAACACCAGACAATCACACACAACAAACATATTACACCAGACAATCACAAACAACAAATATATAACACCAGACAATCACAGACAACAAACATATAACACCAAACAATCACAGACAACAAACATATAACACCAGACAATCACACACAACAAACATATTACACCAGATAATCACACACAACAAACAAATAACACCAACTAGGTGAATTCAATGCAAGTTAGAAACGGGTAAACTCTTGGCCAATGATCATATTGATACAAAATGTTAGTAGACATTGCACTTAAATGAACATTTCATTTTGTGGAATAACTTAGCAACAAAATCTCTGAAAATTGGTATTCAAGGAATATTGATGAAACCAAAGTAACATGAAAGATATTATATTATAATACATTATAAATAATGTTTACCTTGGCTTTTTCATCAGGTAGGAACAGGTACGCCCCGCTTCGTTCTTTACCTCCCCGAGCCCCGTAAGTGTGAAAACTTACCTCTGACCTGTGCGTGTCACCTGTGCATTTCACTGTCACACTCTAAAAAAACAAAAAAATTAAAGAAGCTGAGTAGTGCAGACATTGATACAAGAACACTCTGAAAGGATGAATTAAGGGTAAAAATAAAACAGGTACTTCAATAGTAACAGTATTATACTTCTAAACATTTTTCACTGTGCAAGAGTAATTTGACATCATCAGCTCAATGCCTGATAATCGCCATAAACAGATGGATTCCCTGATAATCGCCGTAAACAGACAGATTCCCTGATAATCGCCATAAACAGATGGATTCCCTGATAATCGCCATAAACAGACGGATTCCCTGATAATCGCCATAAACAGACGGATTCCCTGATAATCGCCATAAACAGACGGATTCCCTGATAATCGCCATAAACAGACGGATTCCCTGATAATCGCCATAAACAGATGGATTCCCTGATAATCGCCATAAACAGACGGATTCCCTGATAATCGCCGTAAACAGATGGATTCCCTGATAATCGCCATAAACAGATGGATTCCCTGATAATCGCCGTAAACATACGGATTCCCTGATAATCGCCATAAACAGACGGATTCCCTGATAATCGCCGTAAACATACGGATTCCCTGATAATCGCCATAAACAGACGGATTCCCTGATAATCGCCGTAAACAGACGGATTCCCTGATAATCGCCATAAACAGATGGATTCCCTGATAATCGCCGTAAACAGATGGATTCCCTGATAATCGCCATAAACAGATGGATTCCCTGATAATCGCCATAAACAAACAGATTCCCTGATAATCGCCGTAAACATACGGATTCCCTGATAATCGCCATAAACAGACGGATTCCCTGATAATCGCCGTAAACAGACGGATTCCCTGATAATCGCCATAAACAGATGGATTCCCTGATAATCGCCATAAACAGACGGATTTCCTGATAATCGCCGTAAACAGATGGATTCCCTGATAATCGCCATAAACAGATGGATTCCCTGAAAATCGCCATAAACAGACAGATTCCCTGATAAACGCCATAAACAGACTGTTTGACTTTTTTGTATACGGAGCCCAATTTTCCAGTCCGAAATAAGAACAAAATACATCGGGGCGAGCAATTTTCAGGGGGTAGGCAGGAATGAGAACCTGAAAATTAATTGGATGTGGCCTAATCACTGAAATTAACACTGATAATATAAAATCATTTGGCTACTGTAAATTCCTTTTTTTACACGAGTACTCAAATCCATGTCTACGCTGTTTTCTATTTCAAGGTAAGAAAATAAAATCGCAAGCAGCACTAATTTTTAAGTATAATTTCCTAATGTAGGCTTGTTTCTTGCAATTTTAGGCAAATAATAGTTCTTAGCATTTAATTAGGAATCTGTGGTAAGCACTGGTAAATGATTTACAGTACCTGAAGTAGGCCGGTGGAGCCGGAGAATTTTGCCTCCAGGAAAGAGTTGTCTATTGAGAATTCTGAAGACTCCTTCTTCTCTACTGAAAACTTAGACCTTTAGAAAATGAGAACAGTATGTCAATGTAAATATGAGAGACTGACAGACAGACAGACAGACAGACAGACAGACAGACAGACAGACAGACAGGGACACTGTCAGTTTCAATATGTAAATATGACAGACAGACAGACAGGCAGAGACAGACAGATGGACAGACAGACAGAAAGACAGACAGACAGACAGAAAGGCTGGCAGACAGGAAGACAGGCTGGAAGACAGGCAGGCAAACAGACAGACAGACATGGGTACAATCAGTATCAGAAAAAGCACAGGTAATGCAAAATTTCTATCTACACCATTGAAGAAAGAGAGAAGGAGAAATGATAATTTAAAGAGAAAAAGGTAAATGTAGAAAAAAGACTAAGAGAGTCAAGAGTAAAATGAAAGAATCAGATGTAAACAGAGTATGACAGTAATAAACAGATTTTAAAAAATTACACCTGATACATGGTGATAAAAAAAGGGGTTAGCTTTCTGTCTTTGTGATAATAATCATACTACAGACTCAAGAAACGTATCTCAGTATCAATTTCTAAGAATGAAAGAGAAAGAGAGAGGGGGAAAGAGAAAAAGAGAGAGAGGGAGAGGGGGTGAAAGAGAGAGGGGATGCAAGAGAAAGAGTGGACACAAGGAAGAGATAAGGTGAGAGAGAAAGTGAGATAAAAAGAAAGGGGGTGAGAAAAAACAATAAATTAGAAAACAAGAGGCCCAGGGGCCACATCGCTCACCGGAGCAACAATTGCCTTAATTCTGATCAAATTAGCATTACAGTATCAAAAAAAATTTGACAACTAAGTACAGTAGCTCAGTCACAAAGGACAGCTGTAAAACACAGGGTGTATATCAACAACTCTACAAGTAATTTACAGGAAGCTCAGTCACAAAGGACAGCTGTAAAACACAGGGTGTATATCAACAACTCTACAAGTAATTTACAGGAAGCTCAGTCACAAAGGACAGCTGTAAAACACAGGGTGTATATCAACAACTCTACTAGTAATGTACAGGTAGCTCAGTCACAAAGGACAGCTGTAAAACACAGGGTGTATATCAACCACTCTACAAGTAATTTACAGGAAGCTCAGTCACAAAGGACAGCTGTAAAACACAGGGTGTATATCAACAACTCTACTAGTAATGTACAGGTAGCTCAGTCACAAAGGACAGCTGTAAAACACAGGGTGTATATCAACCACTCTACAAGTAATTTACAGGAAGCTCAGTCACAAAGGACAGCTGTAAAACACAGGGTGTATATCAACAACTCTACTAGTAATGTACAGGTAGCTCAGTCACAAAGGACAGCTGTAAAACACAGGGTGTATATCAACCACTCTACTAGTAATTTACAGGTAGCTCAGTCACAAAGGACAGCTGTAAAACACAGGGTGTATATCAACAACTCTACAAGTAATTTACAGGTAGCTCAGTCACAAAGGACAGCTGTAAAACACAGGGTGTATATCAACAACTCTACAAGTAATTTACAGGTAGCTCAGTCACAAAGGACAGCTGTAAAACACAGGGTGTATATCAACAACTCTACTAGTAATTTACAGGTAGCTCAGTCACAAAGGACAGCTGTAAAACACAGGGTGTATATCAACATCTCTACAAGTAATTTACAGGAAGCTCAGTCACAAAGGACAGCTGTAAAACACAGGGTGTATATCAACAACTCTACAAGTAATTTACAGGTAGCTCAGTCACAAAGGTCAGCTGTAAAACACAGGGTGTATATCAACAACTCTACAAGTAATTTACAGGTAGCTCAGTCACAAAGGTCAGCTGTAAAACACAGGGTGTATATCAACAACTCTACAAGTAATTTACAGGCAGCTCGGTCACAAAGGACCGCTGTAAAACACAGGGTGTATATCAACAACTCTACTAGTAATTTACAGGTAGCTCAGAAACAAAGGACAGCTGTAAAACACAGGGTGTATATCAACAACTCTACAAGTAATTTACAGGCAGCTCGGTCACAAAGGACAGCTGTAAAATACAGGGTGTATATCAACATCTCTACAAGTAATTTACAGGCAGCTCAGTCACAAAGGACAGCTATAAAACACAGGGTGTATATCAACAACTCTACTAGTAATTTACAGGTAGCTCAGACACAAAGGACAGCTGTAAAACACAGGGTGTATATCAACAACTCTACAAGTAATTTACAGGTAGCTCAGTCACAAAGGACAGCTGTAAAACACAGGATGTACATCAACAACTGTAGTTGGAAAGTAGAACATTTCAGGGACTGTATGTGAACTTCTTTAATAAATATCTACTTTAAACAAAGTCATATATTCATATGTATTTATCAGTCACGATTTGCATCTCATAAAGTGTTTTGATGATGTAGAACTCACAGCTATATATTGTGTCATAAGTGTTTTCTAGAGTTTGAGTGATTGTAATGTAACATCAAAGATTTGATGTTCTTAACAATCACTCCTTTTAGGTGCATGATATAGCTGTACTAGGCTAACTGGGTTCGTCCCCCCTAATACTACTAAGGTTTTATCACCATCAATGTTTCTTAAGTAATTACTAAGATATTGATAAACAAAGCCTTACCTTAAATCTATCCTGAGACATTTCACTGGAATCCTTCCAGAAAGGGTCAGTCTGGGAGGTTATGACCTTGCCCTTAGCATCCTTGACCTCAATATTGGGGTCACTGACATGGAGGGTGACTACTTCCTGTCTGGGGTGGGTGAGGGAGTTGAACAGTAGAACAGAGCTGTAAAAGAAGGCAACTTTACAACCCTGTACTATACCATGTGTTATAGTGAAAACAGACTGCAGTAAAACAAGCCTCTGTAGTCTATGATTTGTATTCAATTCAGATGTAGTTTAATTGTTTAACGGAGTAGAACACATTAATACATGAATTAAATATGAGAATGATAAACTCAAGTGTAAGCTAAAAACAACAAACATCAACTACAGAGAAAAAGAAAACGGACTTCTGAAATTTCTGCCAGCCCAATTCAGTGACATTAAAGCACGTTAACAATCTGTTTTAAATTAACAAGCATCATACGAGTCTATACACAACATTTGACATTGAATTGTAAAATGTCAGCATGTTTTAAACAATTAAGACACAATTCAGTTCTTAATGCAATATATATGTTCATAAACTGTTTTAATATGTTTAAACAAGTTATTTAACATATGCATGTGTAGAACATGTTATCTTAGGTGATTGTACCTTTGACATCGTGTGATATAACAATCCTGTCACTGTATGATATATGTATAATATGTAACATATACATGTGTAGAACATGTTATCTTAGGTGATGATACCTTTTACATCAGTTGATATAACAATCCTGTCACTTTATGATATATGTATAATATGTAACATATACATGTGTATAACATGTTATTTTAGGTGATGATACCTTTGACATCGTGTGATATAAAAATCCTGTCACTTTATGATATATGTATAATGTGACACGGACACCACCAATATTCCTCAAGTCAATAATAAGCCTCAATATTGACCTCATCCTCAGTTGAATAAAGAATTAAGGGATTTGAAACTTGTGGTACAATAGAAATTCTACTTACCTTAGTAAAATATAACTCAAGGTACAGTAGATGTTACTTTTCTAACCTTGGTAAAATTAACCTCAAGGTATGAAACAAATACTATTTTTTTTACATTGGTTGACTTTACCTCAAAGTACAATAGATGTAATTTTACTTACCTTGGTAAACTGTACCCCGCATTACAGAAGATGTAATTTTACTTGCCATGGTAAATTGTACGCTGAAGTTCAATAAATGTAATTTTACTTACCTTGGTAAATTGTACATTGAAGTACAATACATGTAATTTTACTTACCATGGTAAATTATACGTTGAAGAACAATAAATGTAATTTTACTTACCTTGGTAAATTGTACATTGAAGTACAATAAATGTAATTGTACTTAGCTTGGTAAATTGTACGTTGAAGTACAATAAATGTAATTGTACTTACCTTGGTAAATTGTACGTTGAATTACAATAAATGTAATTTTACTTACCTTGGTAAATTCTACATTGAAGTACAATAAATGTAACTTTTCTTACCTTGGTAAATTGTACGTTGAAGTACAATAAATGTAATTGTACTTACCTTGGTTTATCGCTGACTTGAATCACGTTCTTTGTTATCAGAGAGTCGAGGTTCTTTCTGATTTCATCCTTAAAAATAAAAGTAGATGTAGATCTAATCAAGTATCAGGAATCATTCTTTATAAGTATCGTCAGCTGATTATTTGATTAAATTCAATACAGCTCTAAAGGCTCATCATAACTTTAATCACTCCCGACCGTATCACAGCCACTAATGTTTGCAAGCATGATAAAACATACATAAAAAATAATATACCAAAGGCATTTTGAGACTAAATCATTGCAAACAATATTTGCAAAGCTCGCAAAAACTTTGCGTGCGAATAAAATTTGGTTTACAGTAAAACACTAAAGAGCGGGTAAAGTTTGTAAACTCATAATAAATAAGTTGATGGTAAATTTAACATGTACAACACTACATTATCCCAGAATTAAAAAAAAAATTCAACATGTTCAGGAGGCTGAGTGGTCATTAAAAGGAATCATCAGATCTACCTACAAGTTTAGGATATTATGTGTTTACTTATAAACTATAATAAGCCAATCGAAAAATCAGTTAATTTTAACTTTTAAATCTGGGTATCTTTAACCAAAGGAAAAATCTAAATTTCAAGTAATAAATTTAGGTATCTACATTTATTTTGATATAGGGCTCTTCTTTATAAAGATATCAATACAATCTAAAAACTGTGAGGTCCAGTGAGCCTTCTTAACCTAGACTTACAATGTCAAAGAAGATGTTTTGTTTATAATCGCTCTTGGTTGCCATGGAGAGAAAGGACATAGCCTCAGTAACTATCGTCTTACAGTTGTTCTCAGCTTTCAGTAGTTTGTAATAAACAGAACAAGGGGAAGGCTGTCAGTAGCCTGTAACAAACAAAACAAGAGGAAGGCTGACAGTAGCCTGTGACAAACAGAACAAGGGGAAGGCTGTCAGTAGCCTGTAACAAACAGAACAAGAGGAAGGCTGTCAGTAGCCTGTAACAAGCAGAACAAGAGGAAGGCTGTCAGTAGCCTGTGACAAACAGAACAAGAGGAAGGCTGTCAGTAGCCTGTGACAAACAGAACAAGAGGAAGGCTGTCAGTAGCCTGTGACAAACAGAACAACAGGAAGGCTGTCAGTAGCCTGTGACAAACAGAACAAGAGGAAGGCTGTCAGTAGCCTGTGACAAACAAAACAAGAGGAAGGCTGTCAGTAGCATGATGATTGTTTGTGCATAAAAGTTCAATTATTTCCTAATCTGTTGATAAACTTTCAAATGATGTTGTATATCTCACAACATTTCTACGATGAGAATGATATATATTTAACGTGCGTTCTTTGGCAATTAATGCGGGATGTGAAAGTGGTGAGATTGCAGGAACACTCCATAACCTGCGTTAGCAATGAATGGGCTAATAACCATATGTTTATAGCATGTTTAAATAAAAGAGCTTTAGAATAAGAAACAAAAATATTAAATATAAATCGGAAAGGAAAAAAAAACTTATTCAGAACGAGTTGTCTTTCCTCTCGTTGATATGCACTGTAACTCATGTAGTTTTTTTAACATGTACATATTTATATTACACATGGTAAAGAATAACCCCCCCCCCCCCTTGATGAAACAAAACTTATCAGATAAATGTATGTACCTTATTACAGAACAATTCACCCAACAGAAAAACGTATATGCCTGTGTACAGTAATCGTTCCTTGTAAAGGACAACAGACGTAGTCACAGTGCATGGTAATCAAATGTCCTCAAACATACCGTAGTATGACTAATACAGCTGATTGGTGTATTGAAAAAATATTTTCGGAGAAAAAATCTTTAAAATATAAATTGATCTAAGAGTTATTACATACGCAATGTTTTTCTTTAAAAATAACGTTATATTACGCCATTTTTTTTCATTTTTGTAGTGCATTCTTATTTTAAGAATAGTCTCATATTGTCATATATTGCTTGTTAAAACAAGAGAGAGAGAAAAACATAGAAAGAGACAGACAGACAGACAGGCAAACAGACGGACGGACGGAAGAAGATAAACAGACGATACAAAATTATCAGAAATAGTTTCTAATTTTAAGTTGTACAATCTTATTGGATTCCTTGTTTATTACTTCATAACAAGTCTATTCGTTTACTTGTTTTCCAAACATTTTCAAATCACGTACAAGATCGGAATACCTGATGATATCAACAATCACGTACAAGATCAGGATGATATCAATAATCACGGACAAGATCAGAATACCTGATGATATCAACAATCACGGACAATATCAGAATACCTGATGATATCAACAATCACGTACAAGATCAGAATACCTGATGATATCAACAATCACGTACAAGATCAGAATACCTGATGATATCAACAATCACGTATAAGATCAGAATACCTGATGATATCAACAATCACGTATAAGATCAGAATACCTGATGATATCAACAATCACGTACAAGATCAGAATACCTGATGATATCAACAATCACGTACAAGATCAGAATACCTGATGATATCACCAATCACGTACAAGATCAGAATACCTGGTGATATCAACTTTTGACTATTGGTTCTCTAAAAGTCTACAATCACATAAATAAATCTGTACCCACAGATGATGCTACCATAATAAGGGATCAAACTAAACTTGTATTGCACAATATCTGGATGGTATTGGCCTTATTAAGCTAATACGCAATTTTAATTGAAAAAAAGAAGAAATTGCTCGTCGTTCAGTGTACCGTTTATATTACGTAATACAACAATTACTGCAAGAATTGGGGATAAGATAAACAGAGAAAACCTTATTTAACTATCTTTACATTTTGTGAATAATCTAAGCACAAACTAGCTGTAATGGAGTAAAGAACTACACTTTATATGTAACATTAGACCCCCCCCCCCCCCACACACACACGCTAAAGCATATCATCTTTAAAAATAACGCAAATACAACTGTTGAGGTTTTTTTATAGTTAGAATACCAATAAAGTTTAGCTTGATCGTCGAATTGGGTTGTAGACAAACAATTTCCGTTTTCGAATTGTACTCGTTGCTCCAGTCACGTGTTTATACAAACTTCCGTCTAACATATTTGGGAGTGCACAGAGAAGTCTTGAGCCTACTGAGCTACACAATCTTTCACATGTAATTGTTTACTTCAAGCAGCAAGAGTGTTTTCAAAATAGTTTAATGTGGTAAGTGAAATGTACTTCTTTTTTTTTTATAAAGGACCTTAAATATAAGTTCGCATTTGCGCATAGTATCAATGCGGAAGTGACATTTAGTCTAACCATTTTTGTGTGAACCCACAATATAACATTTCATGTTTCACAATCCACAATATACTTATATGTGTATTAAGTTTAATCGGTTTTGTGTGAACCAACACTACCTCATTTCATAATTACCATTTGTTAGACTTGTTTGAATTCAACACGTGTAGCTAAAATAGACATACTATTTTTTTAGTGGGGGGAGGGGGGGGTGGGTGGGTAATTAAACGTGTTGATTAGTAAAGCAAACTGTTTATTGATATGAGGGGATACTTTTAGTTTGTCGTTTTCTACACAAATTATTTTGAGTCAATCTAAGCGTGTTTAAGGCTTTTTTTTTACTACATGGCAATATGTCATTAGAGAATATTTAGCACAATATCTTGACTATGAATAAAGAGGGGACAGTCCTTTTCCAAGTTACCACGTTTAACGTTAAACTGATACTATTTCAAGAAGTCAATACTACACATATGAATTTCATATCATTTGTTGAATACTTAGTCAATGAGACCTAATTGTTTTGTTTTTTGTCATTGACTAATTTAAAGCAATATCTGTCTGTTGTTTGTAAAAGAGTAATTTTATTGAAAAGTTATTTGTTTCTAGTGGTTTGTGACCTTTAACAAACCATTTATTAATAAGTGTTACATAAAAATGCATCCAAATGCAGACATATCATTAGCGTTTACGTCTATAATTCCACGTGTCTAAAATTTCACGATTTCCCGTGATAGTACCTTTCACGGTGTTTTTTTTTTAATTTCACGGCCAATCGGTTTCAATTTAAATAAAGATTTGAAAACATACATGATATGTAATGAACATATTACCATACATTTTACAGTATTTTTCTTTGGAATCACGTTAAGTTACTGTCCTCAATCCGTTAAAAACTATCAGAAAAATAATTAAAATACTTTATCGAAGATAATACACTCTATTGTACATTGCGCACCCGACATTTTGAGCATGAAAAGAGGGGAGGGGTAATCTGTTTAAAAACAGTACGACTTAACTTAAAAGTGAACTGCTCAATATGAATGCCAATCGCAAACAACCCGCAGGGTATACAGGAATCTTTGGAGATGTCCGAAATAATAAGTGGTAATTAGCTCACGTCTTCACAACAATGGCCTGGACAGAGCTAAGGGGTGTTAAAAGATAAAGATGAATCGAATGTTCCGTTATAATTTGTTGTTTATTAACATTAATAATACCTAATATTTATGCTTGCGTTTTTAAAAGTGATATAATTCCGATAGGGAAGTGGTAATTTAGGCCCCGCTCATGCACTCATCTATCAATAACAATAACATCTGTAATGGCGGCAAACACGGCGATTGCAAATACACAGTGAATTTTCACGGTGGCTTAATGTTCACGGATTTTGATCCAAACATATTAATTTACCACTCAAGATACGAAGAAAAAAACTTTTGAGAAAGAGAGAGAGAGAGAGAGAGAGAGAGAGAGATGTACTGAGTAGTTAGTAGGGTCTATAGAGGACGATAATTCTCTGTTTCTAACAGCAGACCTAAGAGCCTTAGTCATTGGTCAGGATATAGCTCCTTCACACTGGAGGTACAATCTCACATTAGATCTGTTTCCTTGTTTTGTACAGCCTGTTGACAAAGAACACTCACACGATACATTTCACGATTCTGCGTTAATATTATTTATGTCTATCACAATCTGATCTCTTTTCTGACGTGATTTACTTTTTGACAACAAAATATGTCAAATGCAGCTATCCCATTTCAAAATTGTTTTAAAAGTGCTTTTTAATGAAGATAAGACATGATCGGAAAGATGTTTAATATAGCTTTAGTAAAAGTCAAGATAAATATTTCGTTGAAACTGGAGATTAACTTCCGGTAAATCTTATTTCTAACTTTAAAATATCTTTAATAAGACTGCTTTAAAATGAGGTGATGAAGTAACCTATGACCGGTTAGATGTTTAATCAGTCCGCCCCAGCCCCCCAATCTTTAACAGCTGTCCTGATAGTTTTAGTAAAGATTAAAAAAGACATTAATTTAAGCTGGAAATTTCATTATTTTTTGTGCGTGTATTTGACACAAAATAATTTCAATTATTAACATGAAGGTAGCGGCATTGTAGGAAAAATACATAACCTGCGTCAGCGGGTTATGTAAATTTTAACTGCAAGAAAGCATTTATTGATCAATTTAACATCTATTTTAACCAATTAATAATTGATTATGAAAAGTAAGTTAAATTCACTAAATTACTGTTAATGTACATAAGTAGGTTAGCTAAAAGAAACAGCCAATTCGTCTCCTGTGAGAATTGAGTCTGACATTATCATAAATATTTCATGCAGTCCGTGATTTTCTTAGATCGCTGTAGGTTTTGACCAATCGATAAATCAGGTGTGTCAATTTCAGTCCTCTCAGTTTCTTGTCAGTTTTAGCCGCTGTAGATTTCGACCAATCGATAAACGAAGCGTGTAGATTTTAATTTGTCTGTTTCTATAGAGCTATGAATTAACTTTAAGTTTCCTTAAGAAAAAGAGGGAATAATACTTTGTAGATGTAAATATAACATCTTGATATGGATTCTGAACAACCAGTGTCTCCCATAGACAACTAACGTTAGTCCTATTATATGTGTATAGATCGTTAGTACAACAATACATCTTATTGTAAGAAGAGCAATGTGAGCAATGGGGTATTATTCAACCAAATGAAATACAGGCAATGATTTGATCTTTCAAAATAATGGGCCCTTACATGCATGTTGTAGAGAGAGAGAACATCGTCATCATTGACGTCTATGTTGCAGAGTGGGGAGAGTCATATTTTATTGTTTAGAGAGATACATAAAATACAGGGACATTGAGAGAGAGAGAGAGAGAGAAAGAGAGAGAGAGAGAGAGAGAGAGAGAGATTTACTGGCAATCTGTTTTATAAATAAAAAATGCAATGCTATACTGTACAAAAAGTGCACAAAAAATTCCTGGGTTAAAAAAAAGCTAATTCTAAGTACATGGTGTAAGTGGTTTGAATTAGCTGTCAAGTATATAATCGAACTTTGTGCAAAATAAGGAAGTTAGAATGACGAAGGGTGAGTAAGATTGTCATAACGTGCGTAATCCCTGTTTCTAACAGCGACCCTTAAAGTTTTCGTCATTGGCCAGGAAAAAGATCCTTCACACTAAAGATCAAATTCAACTTAAAGTTGTTTTCTCGTCTGGTAAAGTTAAACGTGGTCTTGTTAAAAATTCAAAGCATCGTAGATAAAAATTGTCATAGTTTTCAGTATTTTTTTTTTTAACTTATTTATTTATTTACAATATCCTGATGTGGATTCTGAAAAACCACCGTCTCCAACGGTCAACTAACATTAGTCCTATTGTATCTATTGTATGTGTAAGAGAGAGAGAGAGAGAGAGAGAAAGAGAGAGAGAGAGAGAGAGAGAGACTCGCAATAAGTTTTGAAAACAACAAATATCCAAATCAACTGTAGAAAAAGTGCACAAAAACTCCTATATTCTGTCCCGAGTTTTTACTTCCACTACTTTTTGCTTGATATATTAATAGAACAGTAGACACCTTTGTGCTCAAAGTACGTTCATCCACTATATAATATGAACAATGTCCAGATTATCTGTTTTGAAACGCCCCCTCTACTGCTTCAGGTTTCAATACACATCCCAAAATTAAAAGTCTACGGAGATTTTGCATTGATCAGGCATTAATAAGGGTGCAAAACACAGTTTTATATGTAACGTTATGAGGACGTTTTCTGATGAGGGGCAAGCAAAACTGACCCCTATAAAAAAAAATTATAAAAATATGTTACATTTATATCTATATATCAATAGAAAGATAAAATCGTGAATTGTTTAAATACTTAAGAATAATGCACATGAAACTTAATGCTAGAATTTATTCGTCACTCAAAGCATGCGGAAAATAGACAAACGGATGCCTCTAAATGCAGTACACCCATGCATTTTAGGCTCCCCTAAAAGCAGAATGCAAATAAATCAACCATTTTAATTTCTATACATTTTAAAGAACACGTCCTTAGGCATCAGTGTATAGTATTTTCAGGGTACATTCGCCAGCTTTTAAAAGAGCTATAGTACCCGTTAAACAATTCATGAATTTCTGCATGTGTAAAATCCGGATGTTTTTGGAGTAACCTCCCTTTATTTTAGAGTCTCAAACAATTAATTTTTAAAAATTTTCTATATACTTTTTTCATGTAATCGAAAGATAATCCACTATATTTTAAGTGAAATTAAAAAAAATAATGTTCATGTATACCGCATAAAAATAGCAGGAAAATCCCTACCCAATGCTTTTCCCCAGAGACCACCCCCCCCCTCCCCCCTGGATTTAATACGAAACCGTGTTTAGCTACCGAAGCTCGGGTGATAACGTTGAAAAATTGCGCGAGGTATCCCGAGTACTTCCGAATGGAGAAAATATGTAAACATTTCCCATTATAAATCTCCGTAAGAAAATTGTTTTCGTTCCTGTGAAATTTTATCAGTTAAAAAGGGTTAATTGTTCAATGATGATATCTTGGATATATTCCCTTTCATCGATTTCAATTGTATTTCTTTCACAGGTCTGTCCATTTTTATTAAAAATCATCAGAACTCGATGGAAGCAAAAACTCGGGGTAGACTATAGGTAAAGAACTAAAACTAATGCTAAATACGTTGTATAAGTGGTGTGTATTCAGTTGTCAAATATATAATCAAACTTTGTACAAAATAAGGAAGTTAGAATAACGAAGGGTGAGTCAGAATATCACATAGGTCCGTATGCTCTGTTTCTAACAGCGACCCTTAGAGTTTTAGTCATTGGCCAGGAAAGGGCTCCTTCACACTAGAGAATAAATTCAAGTTGTTTTCTCGCCTGGCTCTGTTAAAATACGCTAATCACCCCTAATTTTGCTTGTCAAGATTTCTTATGATAAGGCTTATGAACCCCTTCTCAGTCCCATATATTCAAACAGATTGATTGATTACACACGTTATATATTGGTACCATTACAATGGCGGTCAAATTTCAAAGCATTTTGAATATAAAAATTTATGATTTCATTCAATTTTTCGTTTATAATTTGATTTGATTGAAGTGCATATGCCGACTATTCATGACATTTTGTTTAGTGGCTTCAGTTCAACAAGTGCGATGTTTTTGCTGCTGAAATAAACACGATTTCCGGTGTCAGTCCGAACAAGACAGCGTGCTAAATTGATGAAACTTCTTAAACATTGTAAACAAGTCACAGAGTACATCAGCTTCTGGGTAAGAAGATAAATTAAGAGAATTCTTAAAAATATCAAAACATATTCTGACCAATGTTACTTGGAAATATGTAGACATATAGGATTGCTTTAGAAGTCATCTGTGACATGAGTTCCATCTCTTTATACATGACATTTTGTGTTACAGAAGTAGATCTACCATCACACCCACTGTACAGAAATTCCTGGACTGGATCCACGCATCCAATCTGTAAATTCCTGGATCCACCACGCCTCTAGGTTTGAAATGTGCATTATGATGTCGTATTCAACCACCCCCCCCCATCCCCCATTCCCCCGCAAACACATAAAAAATAAGTTTTCTTTGAGCATATACCGATATAAATAACTGAAATATAGATGAGATTAAATGATTAAGAAAACTAAGTTGATGATAAATACATTTAAAATTAATATTCCAATAACTTTTTTATTTTTAAATGATTCATTATATGAGGCCAAACCGTGGGACCAAAACGACTTGGGGTCGAAACTATAGGATGCCGAAACGACAAGCATCACTGTGACGTATCGTATATCGAACAGACGATAGATCAGAGGCAGCAAAATGAAGGATACTTTTACCCATTTAGATCGATAATGGTTCCCCGTGTAAGAAATGAAAGTACAGGTGTGTTCAAATGCTGTTTATATTGTACAATGTGGTCTACCTGTGGAATTATTTATGCCAGCGAACACGGAACGGAAAGTCTCGAATTTTCTCCAAACCAACTTTGTACAAATGACTACGGGTAAGTTTTTATTTGTGTTTTACATAGATACAGTGGATGAGAGGAAGAAAAAGACAAACATGGTCATCAGGCTACATTATTCCTGTTACCTTTGGGCCAGTGTTCTGGTATTAAATCATTCTTGAAGTAAATTAATGTGTACTGGTGTCAGATGAAATTTTTGTTAGGGGCCCCTAAAAATTAAGGAATCTTAGGGAAGTTGTTTTATGTCAACAAACAACATGTACCGGTACATGTAGATCTCAGTGATTTCAGAGTGACCAATCATCAGACAGAACCACTCTGCCCTGGACCCACTGGTGACCTTGGGTGACCCCCAGACCCCTTGATGTAAAATTGGACCCACTGATGTTTAAAAGATAAATAAATGAAAAAAAGGATTTTTTTTTTGAAAATTTTGTTCACCGGCCAGTGTGATTTTAGATCTCATTAGTCTAAAATATTAGTACAATTCAATCTTTAAGTTGACAGACTAAACGTTTATGAAAATACATGAATCAATGTTGGCTTTCATTATATATACGTAGACAGTTTGAAAAAAATAAAAATAAATAATTACTAAATGTCCATTAAAGTGTAAAATAATATGTGAATTATTGTAAACTGTTGGGCTGTATTTCGCAAGGTTGAATTTCTGAATAGATACATGTAAATTAATGTTTCCATTAAAGCATTTACGTAGGATATATTAAACCTCTATGTGCATGTTATATTTATGTTGAACTTGAGGACAACATCAATATAAATGTTTATGTAAATACATTCATGAATCAATGTTGACCTTTATTACTTACATGTACATGTATCTAAGCTGGAAGTTAATATGATATTGTCACTGAAATATTTATTTAGAATATACCAGTTTGTAATATTTTGTGGTCTCTTTACAGGTTCCTGGTGTAATGGGATGCAGTAAACTAATTGACCAAAGAAAGAATATATGTGGTATAGTAGTCATGTATTGTTACTATTACATGTATTATGTAGCTAAACCCTGTATTTTTAGGTCACCTGAGTCATTCAGGAGACTTATTGCTATCACAAGTTCGTTGTCGTGTGTCATTCATAGACATTATGGTATACATCTCTTAAGTGGGTATGAGGGCAGTAGTCATTGTGTTAGTCCATGGGTAAGAACTGTAAATAATATCAATGTATAGTATATATCGTTTTGAAAGTTCCCATTATACATATACATGTATTTGATAATTAGCCGGTGTGAATTGTGTTTTGATAAAGTTATAGTCTGTTCTCTACCTGGAGTAAAGAAAAACAGCATTTTACATGTATTTTAGTATGTTTTACAGTGCTACCGTTGTGGCACATACAGACATACCTTGCATCATTGTCAAGATAGTGTTATTTAGGTATCAACGGACGTCAAAGAATTTGAGAGAGAGGAGAGAGAGAGAGAGAGAGAGAGAGAGAGAGAGAGAGAGAGAGAGAGAGAGAGAGAGAACATGTCATGTTTAATGGAGAAAGTCAGTTATAGTGAGAAAAAGAAAGTCAGAGTACACGTTGCTCAGAAAAGTGAATGTGAGAGAGAGAGAGAGAGAGAGAGAGAGAGAGAGAGAGAGAGAGAGAGAGAGAGAGAGAGAGAGAGAGGGAGAGAAAATCAAAGAGCAATAGGTAGCAAGGGACAGTTTCGGATAAAGTACCCATCAATAATTTTGTAAAATTGAGAATTCCTGTACTTGAAGGCTTATTAGTGTTGCTAAAATTCATGAAATGAGTTTTAATGATTAGGCCAAAAAAGAAAATATGTGTGTTTCCTATTTCATCAGATATTAAAATAGGGTTTAATGAGCTTTTCAGGTTTTTTTCCTTTCCTAGCATATGATTTCTCTATACATTAATAAAATGTATTTAACAGGTGGACCAATTGTGAATAGTGACAACTGTTACAGAATTAAAGCTTTTTTAAATCTTAGATTAATTTGGAATGTATACGAAGATTTTATTTTTATGTAAATAGAAAATATAAATATGACAGCCACTATAGATTAACTGAGTATAATGCTCATTTTCACAAATATATTATATTAATAGTAGTTATTAGTTCTATTTTCTTGGTTATCTGACATAACAGAAGACATTAATATCATAACTGTAGGTGTTCATTTCATAAACAGAGGAAATTCTGGTTGATCAGACGAGAGCCTTAGAATTTCTTTTCAATAATTTAAAAAAAAAAAATGAATACATCATTAATGGTTTAAGACTAATTTTTAAAATTTCATTTGCAACTGAAATGCAGCATTTTAAAATCATATTTATAATGTGAATGATTGTTAGGCCTATTCAAAGACTTAAGATGTCTGCAGTCTCCACACCCAGAAATATAAAAAAAACTTTGCTTATGCTTTATTCATGTACATCTTTATATTAATTTTGAACACATTACTGCCCTAAAAAAACTATTTTTTGCATTGATAATTTAGCTAAAATAACCAAGGATAACTTTCATCCATGCTGTCAATCTGCACTTAGAAATCTTTAAAACGCTTTGATAAGGGGTGTTTTCTATTGAATTGTTACAAGCGTTTTTTAAACTCTGATTTTTAAAGACTCTATTGTTTAAACCAATTACGGTTGATAATCTGGATTTGGAATAAAAAATAGGGTCCGGTCAGGAAACCGGAAACACACATATTTTTTTTTTTTGCCTTATCATTAGTTAGAGGGATGTCTCTTGTCGAAATTGATATGCAATGTGTAGGCCCCATATGTAAGGTACATGTAAATGAGATTCAGAAATAAAATGCGAAAACTGCGGCTATGACTGTTGTGTTGACTTTACACAGTGAAAATGCAAGTTACAGACGGGAGGGTAAATAGCACGAAAAGTAGGTGGATGGTACATTATAAACTATACACCAGTAAGTTTCTGACATGTGATGGTGCAACATGCACATGGTACGGAAGGTCAACCCTTTGCAGGGAATTGGCTGGGGGAGGTCTAAAAAGCTGAAAAATCATGAAAAATTAGCAAAATATGAAAGAGTCAAAATCTCATAAAATCCAGTATGTAGAGAATTTTACAGGTTTTGACTAGTAATTTTCTTCAGAAATTAGTGATTTGCCTCATGTCAGAAGAGTAAATTAAAGGTATTTGTGCTGAATGGGAACTGAGGAAATTCTAGTTACAGAGTTCCGAAGACACACGTCCCCCGGCTACAAGGAAATGTATTAAAGAAACTGTCCCGTGTCACCTTCAAGACTACATGGCATTTTCAGATTTCTCATTGAACTGTAATTTTAAGTGGATTTTGTACCAGAAGTATATATTTTGGTAAAATGGATGATTTTGTTGGTTATATATGTCATTTCATGATTTAATAGCTATAATATACAAGGGGAGTAACTCCCTTTTAATTAAATGTGTAAAATGACTACCACTAGAGTAAATTGCCTTAGAAAGTAGGTATTTCCTATCCTGATGAAAATTAATAGGCTTACGTTAATTACAGAGATTAGAATTAATACTGTAAAACAGTTTTGATCAATTGAATCCTTTAAATTATAAATTTGCAGCAATTTTGCTGTCCGATTTCATGAAATAACATAAAGCAACCTGACTTATATAACCCATTTTTTTAAAAACAGCATATTTTTCTTACAAATAGAATTCACATGTAGACAAATGCAGTTATCAAAATATACAATATGTCAAACAACTCAAGTTTTTGCTCCTTCCTATCCAAAAGTGATATTTTAGATATATTTACAGAATCAAAAAAGCCACCCCCTCTTTCCAATTGTCTCCATTACCATTACATGTTGGATATGTAAATGTACATTTGACCTTGAAATAACATCTGCTATAATAATTACTCTTGAAATGATCAAGAAACAACATATGTTTACCCTTTTATTGTATATATGCATCAAAAATGTAGAAAAACATAAAAAAAATGAACATTTTTCATGGAATTCTCATTCGTCCCCAGGTACCCGGGTGTGTTTGAATTTCATTTTAATTAAGAGCAGACATCACACTTGTAGGTCTTACTATTATAGCAAAGTTAAAAGGAGAAACCAGAATAGATAAGATATTCACTATATATGATTATATTATGCTTATTGTTTCATGAAAACAAGAAATCACCTGTATGGCGGCATGTCTTTTTGTGAATAAAAATGTTACATTTCTTCCATTTACTAAGAAAAGATCAATTTTCAATATCAGTGATGGTCGTTTCAAATATGTGCGAGAAAAGACTCAAGGGAATTGCCACAAGTTTCATAATATTAGGTTAAATCTGATAAAGATAATAAATTGCAAATAACATCATCAGATAGAGACTTCCTGCAAATAAGCACATATATTCCTATGTTAACCACACAATGCTAAATTCTTAAGGGACAAAATTCCCAGAAAATTTAGGAACCGGAATTTGTATGGTATTATGCACATCTACACTACCTGTCCACAATACCTTGATCAATATAGCTCAGTTTTCTACCTGTGTAAGATTTGTAGGCGAGGGTGTTGCCACTTCGCTATTTCGCTTGCTACTTGATAGAAGGTAAAATTTGTTGAATTGTGTAGTCAATTTGGATGATGATAGAAAGAAGAGATGGAGCGTTCTTCTGTCCATCTGCAGTTGATACCCAATGTTGTGAAACCTTTAAAATAGATAGGTAGCTGATAGCAATGTAAACACAGATTTTTAGTGAAATTTGAGCATGATTTATTAGATACAAATATCGAAGCGTTGAAATTTCGTTTCTCGGACGATGGTTTGATGCCGCTGGATTGGATAACTTTCTTCAATATGGTTCATTTCGTTTCAAATTTGACAGGCAATTAGATTTAGATGTGAGTAACAATCCCATGAATTTTCGCCAAGTTCTAAAGAGTTTAACTGGAGCTGGAATTTTTATTTGGGGGCGTAGTCTAAAACGCGGTCTGGAGTCAAATGGCAGGCAGACTTTCTAAAATATCTGACAAATGGTTGTAACACTTTGTTAGGTGTTCTTTAAAAAAGAAATATTGAACTTCAAGTTCAAATATTGAGGGTCAAGTTCATATAAGAATTTAATCCCTGTACACAAGAAGGGAAAAAGGGGGGGGGGGTTATTGTACTCTGCAATTTGACAATTTCTTCAGTATGATTTATTGATAGTTGTAAATTTAATTCAGCACTTATTATTATGAACACTTGTTGACATATAAGTGAATGCATGTGCAATATTTTTCAGCTATTAAAAGTCGACCATAACTTTCACATCAAACGCTAAAGTAGTATGTCAAAGGCGAGTGAAAATCTCCATCTCGAAAGCGCTTGATTATGTTGATTCCTAATTCGTTTCTTGGACTGTAAATGTTTACCTTCAACTATTTTATGCTGATCAAATACAGAAAGGCCCATTGTTCGTGATCAGTGTATTTATAAAGTTGTTTCTGCTTCATTACAGTGTGACATGGAACTTATAGGAGTGAGTGGGAATCAGAGACGACCGGGAATCGGAGACTTCGCCGCATTAACTCATCTTCAGTGTATTAGCTTGTCTTCAACGTAGCGTTGTAGATATGTGGTATTGATTTTGCTCTACATCAATCTCGTAAACTTATTAAAAAAGACAAAAGATTTTGCAACTTGAACATGTATTAAGAAAATAACAGTATAATACTGTGGAATCATTAAATTTCGTGGGGGCCAATTTTCGTGGATGGCTTAAATTTTACAGATTCGTGGGGACGTAATTTCGTGTATTCTTATATATCTACAAAAGGAAATATGACTTTATTACCCTAATTTATCAGTTCGTGGAGGTTGTTATTTCGTGGATGAGAGGTACCCACGAATTCCACGAAAATTGAGCCACCACAAAATCTAATGATTCCACAGTAGTTTGAGGTCTCTTTACAGGTTCCTTGTGTATCAATAAAAAGTGGACTGATGGAGCAAAGAAAGAGTTTATGTGGTATAGTATTCATGTAATATCACTATGTTTGTGTAGGTATACTTTGTATTTTTAGGTCACCTGAGTCATTCAGGAGACCCATTGCTATCACAAGTTCGTTGTCGTGTGTCATTCATAGACATTATGGTATACATCTCTTAAATGGGTATGAGGGCAGTAGTCATTGTGTTAGTCCTGGGATAAGAACTGTTGTACATATTTAGATTTCACAATTGAAAAGTTTTGCATCAAATCTTGAGAGTATAAAATAATGAACACCAAATTTTAATTTAGTTTACATCTGTTCATAAAAAAGCAAGATTTTGAAATCCATGAGATGGTCTATTAATTTCTTGGAATTAATTAAGAATGTACAGTATTTAGGTTGAACTTAAGGACAATATCATCTTAAATGTTTATGTATATACATTCATGAATCAATGTTGGCCTTTATTACTTATCTGAGTTTGAAAAAATGGAAATTGATATGATATTGTCACTGAAATATTTATCTAAACTATACCAGTATGTAATATTCTGTGGTCTCTTTACAGGTTCCTGGTGTAATCGGATGCAGTAAACTAATTGACTAAAGAAAGAATATATGTGGTATAGTAGTCATGTATTGTTATTTTTATTATGTATCTGATTAAACTCTGTATTTTTAGGTCACCTGAGTCATTCAGGAGACTTATTGCTATCACAAGTTCGTTGTCGTGTGTCATTCATAGACATTATAGTATTCATCTCTTAAATGGGTATGAGGGCAGTAGTCATTGTATTAGTCCTGGGGTAAGATCTGTTGCCCGAAGGCCTATGTCAAGAACTGCATCAATTTCTTACCAATGAACTGACAATATAACTATTACCCTCATCCCCATTTGATGATTGATTTGAAACAAGAAAAACATATCCTTGTGATAATGTCAGGGCTGGGATATTGTCTGATTATCTTCCTGGGGGACATTCAATTAATCAGCCAGGGTAAGGGGGATAGCCAATCAAATGTCATAAGCCAGTAGTTAATATTAATGACCTCATATATAATTTGGAAAATTCCCATCTTAAATATATTAAAGAAGTAAAAGACAGAGGAGCAAGAGTTTAGGGGAGGGGGAGAGAGAGAGAGAGAGAGAGAGAGAGAGAGAGAGATTAATGAAGAATGTCAGGAAAGGGAATTAGAGAGAGAAAGAGAAAAAGAAAGTACATATTTTGGAGAGAGAGAGAAAGAGCAAGAGAACATGCTAAACAGTGAATGTTAGAGAAAGAGAGAGAGTATGTTAAATGAATAAGGTCAGAGATAGAGAGACAAAGAAAGCAAGAATACATGTTGATCAGAAAATTGAAGGAGAGAGATAGAGAGAGAAACAAAGAGAAAGTACATATGTAGAAGAGATAGAGAGAGATTAAGTCTGCATGAGAGATAATTATATACATTTTCAACTGTCTTTATCTGTGATAACATTACGAATCAATTTTGAACCCTAAAACCCAATAACTTCATAAAACATGAGTGACACAAAATTAGCCTGTCTTATAGCATAACCGAGAGACGGTATTGACTGCGCCAAGCAGTAATACATTGCATGTGCTACACGGAAAAATAGTGGTTTTAAATAATGCTGTTTTAAAGTGTACAAATTGGAAATAATGTAAATATAACTAATAAGGAATCATTCTTTGAATATTATGAGGTGATGATTTTGGTCGGAGCGTGGTCAAATCTATCATTAGAGAGAGAGAGGGGGAGAGAGAAATAGAGAGAGGGAGAGAGAGAAAGAGAGGGTATGTTTAATGAAGAATGTCAGAAATGTTGAGACAAAGAGAGCAAGACTACATGTTGATCAAAAATTGAATGATAGAGAGAAAGAGAGAGAAATAAAAAAAGAACATATTTAGGAGAGAAAGAGAGAGAGATAGAGAGTATGATAACAGTGAATGAGAGAGAGAAAGAAAGTAGTCTTAGCAGTGAATGTATGGTACAGACAGAGACAGGAGAGGGGGAAAGTATTCACCAATGTTTAGCAGAGAATCTCAGAGTTTTTCGAGTTAAAAAAATTATCTACAAGTTGAGTGTTTTTGTTATCTGATAATAGTATACCATCATTTATCTATGAATGGAAAATATATTTTTATTTTTAAATAAAATCTGTTTTAAATTAGGTATATCTTACACACAAAATTTTATATTATATAAATCCATTATATCATTAAATAGTTTTTAAAGAATGTGGGTGGCATAATTCTAAAACAGTTTATTTTTATTCAACAGGTTGTGATTCAAAGACATAGACCGCCACATCATGGACACAGCAAGCTCCAAGTATATAATACATCAGTGTTCTAAGTGTCCGGGGGACACAGAGTACCATTGTGTATCATGTCCATGTGATCTGTGTCCCCAGTGTAAAGAGAACCATGTAAAAGATCTCCAAACAATAGACCATGATGTTGTGTCACACCGTGATAAACTCAACTACATCCCAACACAAGAGATCTGTGTGAGACATCCTAGCCATGTTTATACAAAGTACTGTGAACCTTGTGAACTCCCCGTCTGTTTCCACTGCAGAAAACATAGAACTCACAGACAACTAGATGTTAAAACAGCCTATAAAACAAAGCAACAACAACACAGAGGAACCATTCACACCATCAGAAGTGAGGCTCTCTTTTACAGACCTGTTCTCCTGACAGGAATCAAAACTGATTTCAAAACCTGTCACACAGAATTCTCCCGCTATCAATTAGAGATGTTAACAAAGGCCCAGACACTGAAGAATCTCATTAACAAATTGAGAAAAGATTTCATGAAAAATGTGTTTTGTGACTTCGATTTCAAACACAGATGTTTAAAACAGATGATAGAAATGAGCAGACATATTGTCAGCCTTCAGGAATATGAACTCAGATATGTACAGCCAGAATTCACATTCAGTGCGCTACAATTCCTCTCCTTCACAAAGACAGCCCTCCCCCAGATAAATCTTACACTCCACACCAGCCAGCTCTCCATGACTGAGTCACTCAACAAGGAGGATGTGATGGAGTCACTGAGTGCAATCCAAATCACAGAGAGAGGAAACCGACGCGTAGGAAACCAGTGTCTGCTGAAACTGACGTCTGGTGCTGAGTTCCATCAATCTCTCACACTGACAGGTGTTGGTTGGTGTGATCACATTTCCTGTGTGACATCAGACCGTGTCTGGGTCTGTGATGATGAATACAATCTCATGTTGACAGACACAACAGGTGTCCCTCTACATCGTGTGGAGGATTCATGTCGTGGTAATGGATCACACACAGTGAACAGTGAGAGTGAACTGATTTATATAGATAGGAATTATAACATCAACAAACTGTCAAAGGATATGAAAACAACCACCACATTTATAGAGAGAACAGACTCTACATGGAGACCATGGTGTGTGTACTGGTCCCCGTCCACTGGGGATCTACTGGTCGGGATGTACTGTAACTATGATACAAGGACAGGCAAGGTAACCCGGTACAACCAGAGCGGACAACTCACACAAACCATACAGCACGACATCACAGGACTGCGACTGTATAGTGAACCTCGCTATATAACAGAGAACAACAATGGGGATGTCGTGGTGTCTGACTTCTTGAGTGCTGTAGTGGTGACAGAGTGTGGAGGAAGACATCGTTTCTCCTACACAGGACATCCATCAGGATCAGAACTATGGCCACTTGGAATCTGTACTGACGCGCTGTCACACATCCTGGTGTGTGATGGTAGAACCGAAACAGTACAGATGTTAGACAGGGACGGTCAGTTCCTGTCACATCTACTGATAAGACCATCAGGGATATTCAAACCATGTAGCCTGAGGTATGATGTCAACACTCACCGTCTCTGGGTCGGATCAGGGTACAACAACACGGTGGTTATATACAGGTATATCACCAGACAGGACGCTCTGACAGGTAAGTGAGTCATTATCACTGTAAATTATATAATATGTAGTTACAAGAAAAACATATATAGGATGTGATCTTTATCATTTGTCAATATAATGTGAGTACATATTTATTTATAAACAAACAACATCACATACTGAGATGTCAATACATAACATTATATGCCTGTTAATTAATTGACTCGTCATATTTCTGTTATAAATGAATGGATTTATTAATTACATAAATGTATATATGTTAATCATTAATTGATAATGATAAGTGATACATTATAACAGACAAACATTGCTGTACCAATCACTATACAAGATGTGATGTTTGTAATCAATCTGTTCCATCTGACTGTTTGTGTCTGATGTTTGTAGATCTGAATCCAGCCACTGCTGATGTGATGGAGTCACTGAGTGAAATCCCAACCACAGGGACAGAAAAACCACAGCAAGGAAACCAGTGTCTGCTGAAACTGATGTCTCCCCCCGAGTTACTTCCCTCTCTCACAGTGACAGGTGTTGATCGTTGTGATCACATTTCCTGTGTGACATCAGACCGGGTCTGGGTCAGTGATAATAGAAACAATCTCATGTTGACAGACACAACAGGTGTCCCTCTACATCGTGTGGAGGATTCATGGAGTGGTTTATATGGATCACACACAGTGAACAGTGAGAGTGAACTGATTTATATAAATAGGAATTATAACATCAACAAACTGTCAAAGGATATGAAAACAACCACCACATTTATAGAGAGAACAGACTCTACAGGGAGACCACAGAGTGTGTACTGGTCCCCGTCCACTGGGGATCTACTGGTCGGGATGTATAACTATAGGACAAAGACAGGCAAGGTAACCCGGTACAACCAGAGTGGACAACTCATACAAACCATACAGAACGACAACACGGGTATGGGACTGTATAGTGAACCTCACTATATAACAGAGAACAACAATGGGGATGTCGTGGTGTCTGACTTGTACAGTGCTGTAGTGGTCACAGAGCGTGGAGGAAGACATCGTTTCTCCTACACAGGACATCCATCAGGATCAGGACTATTGCCAAGTGGAATCTGTACTGACGCGCTGTCACACATCCTGGTGTGTGATGATAGAACCAAAACAGTACAGATGTTAGACATGGACGGTCAGTTCCTGTCACATCTACTGATAAGTCCATCAGGGATATTCAGACCATGTAGCCTGAGTTATGATGTCAACACTCACCGTCTCTGGGTCGGATCATGGTACAACAAGACGGTGGTTATATACAGGTATATCACCAGACAGGACGCTCTGACAGGTAAGTCTGAGTCATTATCATTCACATTAATTAGATATAGATAACTAAGACACACAGTCCGTGTTAATTATCAGTCAATAAGATACATGTAAGACATGTTTATCTGTGTGATTGTTTGTCAATATAAACAGCTCATTGTTACAGGGTTAGCTGTATCTATTTCATTAATTAGATGTACAGTCACATGTCATTGTATTTAGTTAATTATAATAAAAGGTCATTATAATTAATGTAATGAGGCTTGTAATTAGTTATTTGTTACAAGTTAATTGTATTGATTTTATTAATAAGATATATATTTAAGTATGTGTCAATGTAATTAATTTAATTTGTAGATATGTAGCTCTATCATTAGTTCATTACATAAACTGTATGACATTGATTAATTAACGACTAATTAATAACTTGTTGTAGATGAACACACACCCCGTCCTGATGGGGACGCCATGTCCAGCTCAACACCAGCCGTAGAATGGAGATAGCTGGGATATTGACAGGTTGTAAATGTTTCTGTACAAATCTAGTCTGCTCTCAAAACCACACATGCTGTTTTTCACTTTGTTCAACATCTGCAGCTGAAATTGAGCTGTGTATAATTCACATGGACTCTAATACTGACTCCTGTTTATTTCACACTTTGTGATCATCCAAACATGGCTGTCTGTTGCTGAGTGTGGAATGTTATACACATTTTACTTTGCTTAAAATGAATTATCATCAACATAAAATAAATATTTATATGAAGTCTATAAAAACTGAATGTAAAAAAAATGAATGATTAAAATTTGTAATAGATCTTTATCAATTTGAACATTTATGGTTATCATAGCCCCGCTCTGAAGGAGAGGGGGGTATACTGTTTTACCCTTGTGTGTGTGTCTGTCTGTCCGCCCTTTTGTACATCCGTCTGTCTGTCTGTAAGAAAAATTTCTGTCGCATTTTTCTCAACAACTGATCGTTGCCGGTGCTTAAAAATTTCAATACACAATTTGTTTAGGCATGCCATACGTTGGAATATATGTTTGTACCTGTTAAGTGACGACTTTTGTTTATTTTTTGCCTAAATTTTCAAACAAATTTTCGTAAAGAATTGTTCAGCAACTATTCATCGCATATATGCTTGACATTTTAACACATTCTTTGTTTAGGCATGCCATACGCTCGGATCTATTTTGTACCAATTGGACATCAACTTCCTGTTTAAGTCGACTTTGCTTATTTTGTATATTTACACCAGAGCGGGGTATTACTAGTGAGCATTGACTCACAGATATCTGAGTAATACCATGTTGGTGTTGATCACTAACTACATCATTCATTAGTTTATTCTGTTTCCTGTAGATGGGCCAATTTTACCTGACCTTGAGGGGAGAAAATAGAACACCTTCCTTGAAATCCTTACAGAGGAAGACAGTTCTAAACAGACATTGGCTACGTAGACCACTCACTGCAATATGACGTCATTATCTTCAAGTACGCACTGACCCGAGTCACTCATGTCACCTATTACAATTTGTCTTGATCTGTCATCGTGTGGTGTGTGTCATGCGTCTTTCCTTTACATGTTGAACTTCTTCTTGAAAACTACACGGCCAATTGTTACCATATTTGATGTGAAACATTGCTACAATAAGAAGAATTTAAATTGAATATAACTGGATTATCCGCTGAGTGACCGATATCTGGACTTGTTTTAAATAACGCGCCATTATTTGAACCTGTGTTCTGTGTACATGAACTATACAGTAATTAGTTATTGTACTGTCTTATCATTTTATTTCACAGTATGTTATCTGTTTAAAGTCTATTGTCTGTGTACATGAACTATACTGTAATTTAAAATAGTAATTTGTCATTTTACATTGATATCAGTTGTTTGAACCGAGTTTTCCAAAGGAGAAATCCAGTTATTGAAATGGTGAAAGGGGCACGCCGGCGGGCAGCTGCGAGAAGGGTACCCCTATTGTACTGCAGATCAATTGTACATATATAAGAGATGTGCATAAAACTTGGAGTTTTTGTTGTTGTAAATTTATATTTAAAAAATACCAGCTGTTGAACTTGGTCAAATTTACGCAGAATATTGTATATAGGGTACCCCCATTGTACGGATAACTCTTCATACAGTTTTTAAGATAGGTAGTTGTTGTCTTGTAGATCAATTGTACATATATCAGAGATGTGCATATAACTTGGATTTATATTTTGATTATTTATGTGTACATAAACTCTACAGTAATTAGTTTTGATACTCCCTTACATGGCTTATCAATTATATCTTAGTATGAGTGTAGTAAATTCTCATCTGACAGTATGTATATAATTCTTTTGAATGCTTTTATACTACCCTGTAATTTAGTGATGGGAAAAAGATGTTACTTAAAATTGGGGCTTATATCTGATGATTTGTTATTTTTCCTATTTGCAAAGAATACATTTTGTTTATTGATTAAACATCATATTCAAAGGGGAGTAACTCAAATTTGAGTTCTTCAATTACAAACGAATAAAGAGTTATTCCCCTTTTTGTAATATATTTTAGATAGTTTCATCTTACATCTGGTTGTTGACCCCTGACGTGTTTTTCTCTGAAAGTTAATTGAATATCAGTAAATATAATTTTAAGATTTTTAAAAATGCCCTTAATAAGAATATTATTGGTGGATTTAGCACATTTCTTTATATTGATCATGTAAATAGAAAACTTGTGTTTATGTAAATAGTTTTTGAACAATATTGTAACTAAGTTAAAGTGTTCTGCTTTTTTTTTTCTTCAAAATTGATTTTTTTTCTGTCTATTTACGTTAACCATGAAATACATAATACAAGTATACACATGATTTTTGGTGAGTTGTAGCAAGCTATAGATAGAACTCAATAAATGTGATAGTTATTCATAGTTTCGTTTTGTTTCTTAGTAAGACATGCCTGTAATATTTGGTACAAAAGAAGAATATGATACAGTAACTTTATGGACAAGAACAAGACAATTATTCATTGGGGCGAACCAAATAACTGACAAACCAATCTCCTTTTGGATTCACTATAGTCAGATGTTCATAGAGACTAGTCAACAACAAATTACAAAATAAATTTTCCATCCAAGTACTCAAAGTTGTTTCAAGAATTTCATTTTGACTGCTGGGTTTACTCTTGGTATAATTATAAAAACCGTTATTTTGATAACATATCTGTCCTAAGCTGAAGATTAATCCATAATTGTAACATGATCGTGCAATAAATGTTGTTATATAAACTTCACTATTATAGAAATAGTGCCTTTTTTTCTTCCGTCCATCTGAAGTTGATACCCAATGTTGTGAAACCTGAAGAATAGATAGGCGCCTAGTGATTGGTTGAGAGAACAATATTTGTTCATCAGTTTATTAATAAAAATCAGTGCTGCTTGTCAACAATGTGGCCGGATAGTGTTGACTTAGAAAAAAACAAGCCAGATCAAACTCTGGTCACCAGCGGGTATTTGAAGGTGTGGAATGTCACGTCGGCTTAACTGATGCACATTCTCCTGTTGATTTGAAATGCATGTGCTTAGAAATCTATTAACTGTCATGCATTTGTGGATTACAAGTATGGAAGATCTTAACTGAATTAAGGCCAGTCTTGTATTTCTGCCAAGTTGGTAAATAAACAAACTGAAAGAAAATGTAAACTAAATTCATATAAAATCGAAGTCTGGGAAGGAAGAGTTATCTTTCGTAGAATTTCAACACAAGTCTTCACAGGGAGCTAATAGAAATGTAAACACAGATTTTCAGTGAAATTTGAGCTTGAATTTATTAGATACAAATATCGAAGCGTTGAAATTTCGTTGCTCTGGACGATGGTTTGATGCCTTTGGAGTGGATAACTTTCTTTAATATTGTTCATTTCGTTTCAAATTTGGAAGGCAATTAGATTTAGGTGTGAGAAACAATCCCATGAATTTTCGCCAAGTTCTACAGAGTTTAACTGGAGCTGGAATTTTTATTCAGAGGCGTAGTCTAAAACGCGGTCTGGAGTCAAATGGCAGGCAGAGTTTCAGACTTTCTTAAAAAATCTGATAAACGGTTAACACTTTGTTAGGAGTTCTTCAAGAAAAAATATTAAATTTCAAGTTCAAATGTCGAGGGTCAAGTCCATATAAGAATTTAATCCTTGTACAAAGGAAGGGGAAAATTAGGGGGGGGGGGGGGGGCTAATTGTACACTGCAATTTGACAACTTCAGTTTGATTAATTAATAATTGTAAATTTAATCCAGCACTTATTAATATGAACAATTGTTGACATATAAGTGAATGCATGTGCAATATTTTTCAGCTATTAAAAATCGACCATAACTTTTACATCAACCGCTAAATAGTGAAAGTAGTATGTCAAAGATGTGTGAAAATCTCCATCTCAAAAGCGCTTGATCATGTTGATTCCGAATTCGTTTCTTGGACAGTAAATGTTTACCTTCAAATATTTTATGCTGATCAAATACAGAAAGGCCCATTGTTAGTGATCAGTGTATTTATAAAGTTGTTTCTGCTTCATTACAGTGTGACATGAAACTTATAGAAGTGACTGGGAATCAGAGACGACCGGGAATCTGAGACTTCACTGTATTAACTCATCTTCACTGTATTAGCTTGTCTTCAACATAGCATTTTTATGTGGTATTGATTTTGCTCAACATCAATCTAGTAAACCTATTAAAAAAAAGACAATAGGTTTTGCAACTTGAACATGTATTGAGAAAATAACAGTATGATAGTTTGAGGTCTCTTTACAGGTTCCTTGTGTATCAATAAAGAGTGGACTGATGGAGCAAAGAAAGAGTTTATGTGGTATAGTATTCTTGTAATATCACTATGTTTGTGTAGCTATATAGTATTCATGTAATAGCACTATGTTTGTGTAGCTATATAGTATTCATGTAATATCACTATGTTTGTGTAGCTATATAGCATTCATGTAATATCACTATGTTTGTGTAGCTATATAGTATTCATGTAATAACACTATGTTTGTGTAGCTATATAGTATTCATGTAATATCACTATGTTTGTGTAGCTATATAGTATTCATGTAATAGCACTATGTTTGTGTAGCTATATAGTATTCATGTAATATCACTATGTTTGTGTAGCTATATAGCATTCATGTAATAGCACTATGTTTGTGTAGCTACACTTTGTATTTTAGGTCACCTGAGTCATTTCGGAGACCCATTGCTATCACAAGTTCGTTGTCGTGTGTCATTCATAGACATTATAGTACTCATCTTTTAAATGGATATGAAGGAAGTAGTCATTGTGTTAGTCCTGGGGTAAGATCTGTTGCCCGAAGGCCTAGGTCGAGGACTGCATCAATTTCTTACCAAGGAACTGACAATATAGCTATTGCCCCCATCCCCATTTGATGGTTGATCTGTAAACAAGAATAACATATCCTAGTGGTAATGTCAGGGCCGGGATATTTAATCATCTTCCTGGGGACATTCAAACAATCAGCCAGGATAAAGGGATAGCCAATCATATGTCATAAGCCAGTATTTAATATAAATGACCTCATATATGATTTGGAAAGTTCTCATTTTACATATATTTGATAATATTTGATAGTAAGGTGTAAAAATAGTGAAGAGAGAGAGAGAGAGAGAGAGAGAGAGAGAGAGAGAGAGAGAGAGAGAGAGAGAGAGAGAGAGAGTGTGCAAGAGAATGTTTAATGAAGAATGCCGGAGATAGTAAAAACAAGATTGCATGTTGCTCAGTGAACAAGAGAGAGAGGTAAAGTACAGATTTAAGAGAGAGAGAGAGTTCATGTGTGACAGAGCAAGAGTTCATTTACATGTTGGAAGAAAAGGGAATGAGAGAGGAAGAGAGAGAAAGAGAGTAAAAACAAAAGTGCATGTTTAGCAGAGGAATGGAGATATAATGGTTGTGTAACACAGAGAAATAAAGTAAGGAGAGGCAAAGTAAATCTTAAACAGAGAAAGTTTGAGAGAGAGAGCGCAAACATAAAGAACACAAGTTGCTAAAAAAGTGAAAAAGAGAAAAAGCAAAAGTTCTGGTGAAGCAAAGAAGTAAAAGAGAGTAGCAAGAGTACACGATAAGCAGAGGAAGAAAGGGAGAAAGAAAGAAAGAGAGAGAGAGGACATGTAAGTAAGAAAAAGTGAAAGAGAGAAAGAAAGATAAAGAAGAGCAAGCTTGCATATTTAGCAGCAATAACCGAGTAAATAAATGTTTAAAAAAAGAAAGTGTGAGAGAGAGGGAGAGAGAGATAGTATGTACATACATCTCGTTGAGAGGGAAATACACCCCAAAAGCTGGTATACATGTTGGGAAGACTGGAATAAAGAGCACTTATATTTCCTTGGCAGAGAATGTCTGAAAATAGTAGATATGAGAGAGAGAGAGAGAGAGAGTGAGAGAGAGAGAGAGAGAGACTTTAATTAAGAATGTCAGAGATAGAGAGAGCAAAGAGAGCAAGAGTACATGTTCTCTAGAAAATTGAATGAAAAAGAGGAGAAAGTACATATTTTGGAGAGAGAGAGAGAGAGAGAGAGAGAGAGAGAGAGAGAGAGAGAGAGAAAGAGAGTGAGAGAGAAAGAAAGTGTGAGAAAAAGAGCAAGAGTACATGTTAAACAAATGATAGAAAGTAGAGAGAGAGAGAGAGAGAGCAAAGAGAGAACATACATCTGAATGAGAGAGAAATAGACACAGAAAGCTGGCATACATGTGAGAAAGACTGGAAGAAAGAGCACTTGTATTTCCTTGGCAGATAATGTCTGATAATAGTAAATATCTAAAAGAAAGAGAAAGAGAGAGAGAGAGAGAGAGAGAGAGAGAGAGAGAGAGATTAATGGAGAATGTCAGAGATTATGAGACAAAGAGAGAAAAAGTACATGTTGATCAGAAAACTGAAAGAGAAACAAAGAGAAAGTACATATTTTGGTTGGAGAGAGAGAAAGAGAGAGAGAGTGGTAGAGAAAGAAAGAGCAAGAGTACATGTTAAACAGGGAATGTTAGAGAGAGAGGGAGAGAGAGAGAGAATGAAGAAGGTCAGAGATAGTGAGACAAAGAGAGCAAGAGTACATGTTGCTCAGGAAAGGAAGGAGAATTAGAGACAGAAAGAGAGAAAAAGAAAGTTTATATTTTGTAAAGAGAGAGGGAGAGAGTGAGAGAAAGTTAGAAAGTGAATGTTAGACAGGGAGAGAGAGAGAGAAAGAGGGAGAGAGAGAGACCATACTTAGCACTGAATGTATGAAGCAGATACAGAAAAAAGAGGGAGGGAGAAAGTCACCAATGTTTAGCAGAAAATGTCAAAAAGAAATTTTTCAAAGTTTTAACAAAGAAAATTATCTACTGGTCGAGTGTTTTTATTATCTGATGATAATAGACCATAATTTATCTATGAATGAAAAAATATTATTTTAAAATAAAGGCTGGTTTAAATTTATATATTTCCTACACACAAAATGATATTATATAAGGAATAAGGAATCGTTCTTTGAGTATTATGAGGTGATAATTTCGGTCGGGGCGTGATCAAATCCAATAAAGCCCTTCGTTGATCAAGCCCCGACCGAAATTATCACCTCATAATATTCAAAGAATGATTCCTTATTACTTATATTTATATAATTTTAAGCCATCGTACAATTAAATCTTTAATTATAAATAAGCAAACCCCGCCGGCGCCTCAATTTGGCGTCATTTGTGTTATGGGTTATATAGTACAAAACCGATACGTAGTGTTATCACAGACAAAGACACTGGATGATGTAAATATATAATGATATTTTATAAATTAATTATATTATTAGATATTTTTGAGAGAATGTGGTTGACATAATTCTAAAACTTTTTATTTTTATTAAACAGGTTGTGATTCAAAGATGTAGACATGGACACAGCAAGTTCCCCATATAGAGCACATAAGTGTTCTAAGTGTCCGGGGGACACAGAGTACCATTGTGTATCGTGTCCATGTGATCTGTGTCCCCAGTGTAAAGAGAACCATGTAATAGATCTCCAAACAATAGACCATGATGTTGTGTCACACCGTGATAAAATCAACTACATCCCAACACAAGAGATCTGTGTGAGACATCCTAGCCATGTTTATATAAAGTACTGTGAAGCTTGTCAAGTTCCTGTGTGTGATTCTTGTTCCGAGGACCAATCGCACCGATTCAGAAGTTTTCTCTATGGCCAAGGACAACACGAAATTATGGATATACAAACAGCCTATAAAACAAAGCAACAACAACACAGAGGAACCATTCACACCATCAGAAGTGAGGCTCTCTTTTACAGACCTGTTCTCCTGCCACGAATCAAAACTGATTTCAAAACCTGTCACACAGAATTCTCCCGCTATCAATCAGAGATGTTAACAAAGGCCCAGACACTGAAGCATCTCATTAACAAAGTGAGAAAAGATTTCATGAAAAATGTGTTTTGTGACTTTGATTTCAAACACAGATGTTTAAAACAGATGATAGAAATGAGCAGACATATTGTCAGCCTTCAGGAATATGAACTCAGATATGTACAGCCAGTATTCACATTCAGTGCACTACAATTCCTCTCCTTCATAAAGACAGCCCTCCCCCAGATACATCTTACACTCCACACCAGCCAGCTCTCCATGACTGAGTCACTCAACAAGGAGGATGTGATGGAATCACTGAGTGCAATCCAAATCACAGAGAGAGGAAACCGACGCGTAGGAAACCAGTATCTGCTGAAACTGACGTCTGGTGCTGAGTTCCATCAATATCTCACACTGACAGGTGTTGATTGTTGTTTACACATTTCCTGTGTGACATCAGACCGGGTCTGGGTCAGTGATTCACACACAGTGAACAGTGAGAGTGAACTGATTTATATAGATAGGAATTATAACATCAACAAACTGTCAAATGATATGAAAACAACCACCACATTTATAGAGAGAACAGACTCTACATTGGAACCACGGTGTGTGTACTGGTCCCCGTCCCTTGGGGATCTACTGGTCGTGATGGATAACAATGATACAGAGACAGCTAAGGTAACCCGGTACAACCAGAGTGGACAACTCACACAAACCATACAGAATGACAACACAGGACGGGGACTGTATAGAAAACCTAACTATATAACAGAGAACAACAATGGGGATGTCGTGGTGTCTGACTATGACGATGAGTCTGGTGCTGTAGTGGTGACAGAGCGTGGATGAAGACATCGTTTCTCCTACACAGGACCTCCATCAGGATCAGGACTACAGCCACGTGGAATCTGTACTGACGCGCTGTCACACATCCTGGTGTGTGATGGTAGAACCAAAACAGTACAGATGTTAGACAGTGACGGTCAGTTCCTGTCACATCTACTGATAAGACCATCAGGGATATTCTCACCGTGGGGCCTGAGTTATGATGTCAACACTCACCGTATCTGGGTCGGATCAGGGGACAACAACACGGTGGTTATATACAGGTATATCACCAGACAGGGCGCTCTGACAGGTAAGTCTGAGTCATTATCATTGTAAATTATATACAGTGGAGCCTCACTTATCCGGACACTTTTGTCCCCAGGCCAAATCGTCCGGATAGGTGAAGCGTCCGGATATCTGAATTGTGATATTTACCTTTAATATTTATGGAAATATAACTCATAAATAAATTATACAATTAAATATTTTATTTTGATAGCCATAAGGACTACAAAAAAAAGTTGATTTTTTTTTTTAAATTAAGAAAACAAAATATTGTTAAAAACATTATTTAAGGTATGTTTTTTCCACAGGAAAGCAAGCACTACATTCTACAAGGCAACACTTTACGCTGACAAATCTTTTTCTTCAAGCTAGCGGTGATCGCAACTCTCGCTCTCTTGGCCGGTGGTGTTGACATGTTTAAAGCTGCTCAACATTTAATGATTGAAAATGGATGAAAATCTGTATATATTCCCTTATTGATAATTGTCCAAGCTTTTTTTCATTGATAGAACTTACCCAAGCTAAGTTTTACGTATCCATCTTTCTATAGAGTTAATTGCACCCAAGCGATATTTACAAGTAGCGTGAACACTCATGATCATCCACGCCATGTTTGGCATAAATTATTATTACACTGTTAATTGAACACGCGCTATAAAATTAATGTCGATACCCTGAACATCCCAAGCGGTCTTAATAACTATCGTTAACAGAACTCAAATTATCAAATTTTTCAATTCAATTACGTTTTAAAATGAATAGGCGTACAAACGATCTAATCACACTACGATTAATAGAATTGTAATTCAATCAATAGATGAATTTTTAAAACACAAATTTAACAATTTTCATGACATTTTAATCAAACAATAACAGTTCATAAGTTAAATGGCGACAATTAAACATGTCGCATCCATGGTTATCGTAATATCCTCCGGCGAGTACATAGCGTGACACAGGTGACCCCGATTACCGGACGAAGGCATTGTTTAAAACCAACAACCAGTGTCAGATGTTTTTACACCAATTTGCACTTGCGCATAAAAAACTTTTGTGCCCCCGAACACTAAAATGTGACCGTCCGGTTAAATGAGGTAAAATTTAAAGGAAAACTGTATTATGTGGTAAAATTTGACCGTCCGGATCCGGAACGCGGAATTCCGGATAAACGAGACAAATTATTGTGTAAAAATTCCGTTCCCAATAAAAATCGACCGGAAAGTGAAGCGTCCGGATATCTGGCGTCCGGATATCTGAGGCTCCACTGTAATATGTAGTCACAAGTCGGACATATATAGAATGTGATCTTTATCATTTGTCAATATAATATAAGTACATATTTATTTATAAACAATCAACATCACATACATATAAATACATTACATGTCTGTTATATAATTGACTCATCAGATATATGTATGTTTTTCAGTAATAAATGAATGAATTACCGTAATTAAATACATGTACATATGTTTATTATTAATTGATAATGATAACTGATTCATTGTGACAGACAAACATTGCTGTACCAATCATTATACAAGATGTGATGTTTGTAATCAATCAGTTCCATCTGACTGTTTGTGTCTGATGTTTGTAGATCTGAATCCAGCCACTGCTGATGTGATGGAGTCACTGAGTAAAATCCCAACCACAGGGACAGAAAAACCACAGCAAGGAAACTAGTGTCTGCTGAAACTGATGTCTCCCCCGAAGTTACTTCACTCTCTCACAGTGACAGGTGTTGGTGGTTGTTTTCACATTTCCTGTGTGAGATCGGACCGGGTCTGGGTCAGTGATGATGAAGACAATATCATCTTGACAGACACAACAGGTGTCCCTCTACATCGTGTGGAGCATTCAGATAGTGTTTATACATTGTCTAATGGATTACACACAGTGAACAGTGAGAGTGAACTGATTTATATAGGTAGTAATTATAACATTAACAAACTGTCAAAGGATATGAAAACAACCACCACATTTATAGAGAGAACAGACTTTACATGGAGACAACAGTGTGTGTACTGGTCCCCGTCCACTGGGGATCTACTGGTCGGGATGTGGAACAATAGGACAGGCACAGGCAACATGGGCAAGGTAACCCGGTACAACCAGAGTGGACAACTCACACAAACCATACAGAACGACAACACAGGACTGGGACTGTATAGTGATCCTAACTATATAACAGAGAACAACAATGGGGATGTCGTGGTGTCTGACTGTAACGTTTTTTCTGAGTTTGATGCTGTAGTGGTGACAGAGCGTGGAGGAAGACATCGTTTCTCCTACACAGGACATCCATCAGGATCAGGATTACAACCATGTGGAATCTGTACTGACGCGCTGTCACACATCCTGGTGTGTGACGGTGAAACCGACTCAGTACATATGTTAGACAGGGACGGTCAGTTCCTGTCACATCTACTGATAAGACCATCAGGGATATTCTCACCACGGAGCCTTAGTTATGATGTCAACACTCACTGTCTCTGGGTCGGATCACCGTCCAACAAGACAGTGGTTGTATACAGGTATATCACCAGACAGGACGCTCTGACAGGTAGGTCTGAGTCATAATCATTCACATTAATTAGATATAGATAACTAAGACACACAGTCCGTGTTAATTATCAGTCAATAAGATACATGTAAGACATGTTTATCTGTGTGATTGTTTGTCAATATAAACAGCTCATTGTTACAGGGTTAGCTGTATCTATTTCATTAATTAGATGTACAGTCACATGTCATTGTATTTAGTTAATTAGAATAAATGGTCATTGTGATTAATATGATGAGGCATGTATTGGTAATAAGTAATTTTGGTACAAGTTAATTGAATTGGTTTAACTAAATAGATAAATATAAAAGCATGTGTCAATGTAATCAGTTTAAACTTATAATTTGTAGATGTAGCTCTATCATTTCATAACCTGTATGATATTAAATAATTAACCGCTAATTAATGACTTGTTGACTTGTAGATGAAGACACACCCCGTCCTGATGGGGACGCCATGTCCAGCTCAACACCAGCCGTAGAATGGAGATAGCTGGGGTATTGACAGGTTGTAAATGTTTCTGTACAAATCTAGTCTGCTCTCAAAACCACACATGTTGTTTGTCACTTTGTTCAACATCTGCAGCTGAAATTGATCTGTGTATAATTCACATGGACTGTAATACTGACTCCTGTTTATTTCACACTTTGTGATCATCCAAACATGGCTGTCTGTTGCTGAGTGTGGAATGTTATACACATTTTACTTTGCTAAAAATAAATTATCATAAACATAAAATAAATATTTATATGAAGTCTATAAAAACTGGATGTAAAAAAATATGAATGATTAAAATTTGTGATAGATCTTTATCAATTTGAACATTTATGGTTATCATAGCCCCGCTCTGAAGGAGAGGGGGTTACAATATACTGTTTTACCCTTGTGTGTCTGTCTGTCTGAATGTTATACAAATTTCTCTTCACTAAAATGGATTATTGTAAACATAAAACATATACACAAACTGACTATTAATGAAAAAAAAACGGAAAAAACACCTGAATGATTAAAAATTGTGATAGATCTTTATCAATTTGAACATTTATGGTTATCATACCCCCGCTCTAAAGGAGAGGGGGTATACTGTTTTACCCTTGTGTGTCTGTCTGTCCCTCATTCTGTCTGTAGCAAACATTTTTGTTATACTTTCATGTTAAATACTGAAATCTAATTGGCTAGGACGCAGTTCATAATCTGTTTTATTACCCTCAGCGTTAGCAACGCACTTAGCAACGGGTAACATTATATAAATAGTGCCTGTTTGGAATGGTAACTGTTGAATTTGATACCCCGAGACAACCATTGTCAACCGACGCGAAGCGGAGGTTGACAATGGTTGTCGAGGGATGTCAATTTCAACAGTTACCCTTCCATAACAGGCACTATTTATTTTATTATACTGAATGTCTTAATTTTAAAGAACATTTTACTGTTTTAAATAGAAATGAAGTGAATTTTACGGCGAACCGTACGCGCATAATTTACGCGCATGTAACAATTCGTTGTGTTACCTGTTCCCAAGTGTGTTGCTCACGCTGAGGGTAATAGAACGGATTACCAACAATCAGATTTCAGTATTTAACATGAAAGTATAATAATACAAATTGTTACATGCACGAAAACTATGCGTGTACGGTTCGCTGTAGAATTCACGTTATTCCTATTTAAAAGCAGTAAAAATTTCTCCATTGTATATAGTATACTACATTGTATATAGGATGCTCCATTGTATATAGGATACTCCATTGTATCTAGGATACTCCATTGTATCTAGGATACTCTATGGTATATAGGATACTCCATGGTATATAGGATACTCCATTATATATAGGATACTCCATGGTATATAGGATACTCCATGGTATATAGGATACTCCATTGTATATATAGGATACTCCATAGTATATAGGATACTCCATGGTATATAGGATACTCCATGGTATATAGGATACTCCATTGTATATATAGGATACTCCATTGTATATAGGATACTCCATTGTATATAGGGTACTCCATTGTATATATAGGATACTCCATTGTTATATGATACTCCATAAACTATTGTATATGTGTTACTCCATTGTATATAGGATAATCCATTGTATATAGGATACTACATTGTATATAGGATACTCTATTGTATCTAGGATACTCCATTTCTCTAGATAGGTAGTTTTTATCAATTCAGGGTTGATAAATGGATTATGTATAATGTGCACATAAAAGAAACCCCAGCTTGCTGTCACATTGATAGCTTTTTACTTGTCCTAGAATTGGTTAAGTAAATTCTCATTTTACATGTTCTCTGTTTTACATATTTAGGTCGTTTGAATTTTCTTATAAAACCCAGGTGTAATTTAGTGCTTGGACATAGTTGTCACTTAAAATTTGGATTAATGTGTGATTTTTTTTTTTTTTTTGACTTTGCAAATAAGAAATCTTGTATATACGTTAACACCATATTCAAAGGGGAATAACTCGAATTTGAATTCTTCAATTAGAAACGAATAAAAAGTTATTCCCCTTTTTCACAATGTTTTTTAGATAAAGTTTCGCCTAAGAACCGTAATTTATGTTTTTGACCCCTGCCATGTTTTCTATGAAAGTTAATTGAATATCAGGAGAGTTTATTGAGAAACAGTTAATATTTGATTTTATAAATGTCTTAATCAATGTGGTTGGAGATTAAAGGGTGAGAAGGGTGATCCATATTCGACCATAAGTTTATAACCTAATATTATTTTTATGATTTATTTTGTGAAAATATACCTATATGTATATTAATGGTGGATTTTTTGCACATAGTAAACTGGGCTATATTGATCAAGGTATTTTGGACACGTAGTGTAAATGTGCATAATACCGTAAAAATTCAGGGTCCTAAATTTTTTGGGAATTTCGTCCGTTTAGAATTTAGAATGATGTGGTTCACATAGGAATAGATGTACATATTTTCAGGAAGTCTTTATCTGATGAAGTTATTCTCTTTATCAAATTAATGTGTATTTTATGTGTACCTTGCCATTTTATTATCACTGAGTACCCAAACTCCGTCACCATAAGCAGACAACCTCCCGCGTTTCTCTGTAAATTATTTTTTGTGGTTTTTATCATTTGCAATCACTAAATATAATCTGAAACAATATAATTTTTAAAATTATTAACAAAAATATTTTTATTTTTATACAAATAAGCCCTCTGAATACGACGTTTATCACGCGTGCTTATTGTATCTTATGAACCTAACTCCGTCACCCACATGCTCTATGATACGGCAGGGAATGAAGACACATTAACAATTTAGTTAAAACTCCATTTGTATCTAGGCCAGAATAAAAAATGGGTCCATGTAACAACAATCACAATGGCTTTTTCAGAATGTATGGATGCCGTTTGATTTATGTCCTTACATATTTCAAATATCTTAAATCATTAATTAATATATTACTTATTATATGATTTATTTATTACATTTTTAGAAATGTAGCATATTCTAAATAGCGATATACCGGATATATCTATACCCTATATAAGGCAAAAGTATCGGCATTAGCGATTTGACGTCATCATCAAGAGTAGTGCATGAAGGCTATTGCGGACTGAAAAAAATGTATTAATTACCTTAATCAAAAATGTATTACATGTGAAATGTTTCATCTTGACCTCTCAAAAAATGGCTGACCACCGTAAATGATCGAATGGGCCCGCATGCCAGAAATATTGATATTTTAGTGCACTCGTGAAAAAGTTTTAGCTGATTTCACACAATTAAAGGTGCATAAAATGAACAAGGTTTAATTCTGTTATTTTTTGACACATTTTTAAATTTAACCGTTACAAATTGTTGACATTTGATTAAAGATTTTTGACATGTAAAAAATGACGTCATAATCGTACTTGATTTCAAACGGCGAGGAGTTTCCCGAAAGTGAAGTTAGGGTAGTGACGGAGTTAGGGGGCTATGCGATATATGTAGCACTGTCAAACTATGGGGGGAGTGGGGTATGTGAGCCTGTTCACTTTTTCGTTCATTTTGTTTATACATGTGATTACTGTAAAATATGTTTTTACTGGTATTATATCTACGGGTGAAATACATACTACGTATTACTATATAAAAATGATGTAGATAAAACTCAATAAACAGTGTATGGACTTTCTTCGTTTTGTCTTTTTACACTCAGACAGTACAGCTATATTTGGTAAAAAGTTAGAACATGATTTAATGAGGCGCACTTCATCTTTTAAAGTGAACCATTGTTTTTGGATCAACGCATTTGGACAATAGTGTAATTTTATGTACAAGAACATTTTAGTTATCGGAGGCGAACTTCATCTAGATGAGTGATCAAAGCGTACGGAAGTTCACATCTGTATTAACGTCATCATGCTCTCAATCGCAAAAAATAAACATGAGTTTTCTATCCAAGTATTATAAGATCTTTGAAGAATTTGGTAAATGGCTTCTAGCTTTAATTCTGGTTAATGTTAAAGAAATAATCTTACATTCCACATATCTTTAGCATGTAAAATGTTGTGGAAAGCTACCGCAGATACGCCATCATAACACGGAAAGGATATTCAAATGTTAAGAGATGAGTTAAATTATGACGTCACAAACGCTAACGCATTTAAATTGTGACGTCACAAGCGAAAATCAAACTCCACGCTTGATGCTGCTACATTGGCTCTTTTATAGCGAGCACAGCTCCCCGGCACACAGCGCCAGCAAGCAAAAATATCCCTAAGAAATAGTGCGCGCAGGAAAAAGAACGAACTTTACCTACTGGTTCATGAAGATTTTTTTGTCTACATCTCATATTGATCTCTAATGTTTTTCACTTGGTGCTATGCCGACAAATGGCTAACATTAAACTTGTAATTAACGATGCCTTCAAGTTTGAAGACACGTTTTGAGTAGTGCATAATCTTTGGTGGGACCCAGGAGAATTTTTTACATGCTTCCATTGTTCGTATTGAGTCGAGATACGTAATCAAGTGATAGATTAAAAAGTGTGACGTCATATTGATCTCGGGCTAGATTTCCTGTGATAAAGGACAAGAGCGTACAAGGCCTGACAAATCCCCCGTACCCAGGATTTTGAAATGGAATATGAACATATAAAAAAATCTTTATATTTGAAATTTGAACATCAGTACATGTACATGTATAATATAGAAATGCATTCTCTGACAAATACATGATATACAATAAAAAATGCACTTGCTACTTATCTCCTTTGTTTTATTCGATGTTGTCTAAGCATTACATCATGATCATATATCAATGCTAGCGCTATTTTTATCCGACATTATGTGTACAGATTATGAACATTACGTAATTGTTGTCATTATAAAAACGGTATTAGATATTTTTTTCATAATAATCCAATAAAAAATCAAAGCATGTTATACTTAAAGGCAAATGAATTATAAAAAATAAAACGCCGTCTATAGGATTCGAACACCTTCTCCATGGAGAATAATGGACTACGAGCCTCCGCTTATCACAGTTGACACATTAGAGTACGTGTGAATGAATTAACTCCTTGACAATTTTTAATAAAGTAAAACGTTTTTGGTGAAAATCACCAATTTGACCCATTATGGGTCTAGACTCCACTTTAATAAATCAATAAAAAATCAATATAAACTAATTCTTTAGATAAAAGTACTTTTAGGATGGAGTCAGGACCCATTCATACCTACTTTTGCTATTAAGAACAGTGAGTGTTCAAGATTTAGGCAAAAAGCGATGTGCAGCTTAATTTGGAAACTTATGCCTGTCGTGTTTATAGAATGAAATCACCATATTGACTTCCGTCGTGAAATTTATAATAAAAACAATGCATACAAGTCAAAAATTAATATTCTAACTTGAATTGAAATTCTTTTGTCCTCATTGCTCCGAGTGGGGGATATACAACGCCTTGTATGCCCCTGTTCTTTAGAAGTGGATCAAACACAGTAACGCATGTTCTAAGGCTATTATAACCAGTATAAAATGCGATACCTGCCACATATGATGTGTGTTTATGTTGATTTTTAAAAAATTATTTTTAGTTTGAAGAGAGATTATTTAAGGACAAAATTAATCATTCTTTGAGTATTATTAGTTGATAATTTTGGTCGGGGCGTGGCCAAATCCAATAAAGCCCGATGGGCTTTATGATAGATTTGACAGCGCTCCGACAGAAATTATCACCTCATACTATTCAAAGAATGATTCCTTATTAATAATATTTATATTATTTCAAATTTGCACACTTTAAAACAACAATAATTAAAGCTACTATTTTCATTTTTCATAGCACATGCGATGTATTACTCTGCGACGCAGCCAATATATATATATATATATATATATACATGTATATATATATATATATATATATATATATATATATATATATATATATATATATATATATATATATATATATATATATATAAATATATATATATAAGAAGCACTAGCAAACCAACAACACTCGTTATCTAAAGTGTCGGATCAAAAGATACAAGGTTATAAGATGAAATATAAAAAAGCACTAAAAATAACCAACGACACGAACAATAAAGTAAAATATTGTCAAATTTTCGGGACAACCCGTCCCTTCTTCAGGACAACAAAATAAAAACTACATAAGAAAGAAGAAAAACATCTACAAAACTAGCACTAAACTAAACTAAATAATATATAAAAACTAGATAATGTTTAAACACCGGATCAAAACGTGGCAGCTACATCTTTATATTTAAGAATTCGAGCCCGAGAAAGAAAAATCCCGTCCGACGCAGCGGACGGTCTGTGAAGAAGTGCTGAAAGATAACGCGAACGAATTAACTTGCTAATTGGGGGTTGCTCTTAATTAAGTTGTACTAGTAAGATAATTCGTAGTGAAAGTTTGTAGGGAAGATTGGCCCTGTAAAAGACCACATAAATAATCATGAATGTAAAAACTAATGGAAGTGAAATAAAGCAAAAGAACAAAACCGATTAAGGAAATAGCTAATAATTTGAATAAATAACATGATTAATAGTTTGTACATGGACCGAAAAAGATGAAGATGGTGATATTGCTAAGAAAACAAATCAGTACTTAGTTGATGTTCATTTTGGTGAAGTCACTTAATTTGTTAATGCCGTCAGGGCGGAATGACTTCAGTCTATGCATCCAAAATTTTTCTTTGTTTTTTCTCTCCGCATCTGTCCAGTTAGGGTTGTGATCAATGACCAAAACCATCATGTCCTCCCATTTGTGATCATCTAAATTAAAATGTTCCCCGACGGGGTTATATTTATTAATCATGATAATCAAATACTTGCAACATTGTTGTACTATTTTTTGTTACGTCATCTTAATCGAAGAGGCTTTCTAGGTCATCACAAAAAAGAAAGTATGGAGCATTGTTATTGTCATAATTTGCAACAAATGTAAATATAAAAAATAAGGTATCATTTTTGGATGTCTTTCGGGATATAAAAACGGGTTGATACGTGATCAAATCTACCATAAAGCCCTTCGGCCTTTATGGGATTTGATCACGTGACCAACCCGTATTTATATCCCGATAGACATCCAACAATGATACTCTATTCCTTAAATACACACACACACAACTAAGAGCCATATGTTATTGTCGTTAGTCATATAACAATGAGGTAAAGAAGGAAAATAAAGCTGTATTTACATTTTTGACCAAATTAAACACAAATTACATTTTACAGACTGATCAATTTTCTTCAAAAATAAAGAACGGTTTTAGGGGGATTAACCAAGTCTATGTATCTTGTAAGAATTATTTTAAACTTAGAGATATTATATATTTTTCTCTCTCAAAAAAAAGGTTAGTTGATAACTGTCAAAATAATGACAATGATGCAAGGTTGGATGTATCATTTTACCATTGTGGAACGCAGTGCATATAGTAGGACATAGCTTTTGGATCAACCGTTGTAAGTGATATTCTTGCTGCGCTCGCCACAGCGGTAGCACCGTTAGTTTGTATTTTCCCTTTTTATATTACATTCAGTTTAAGGTACTTATCATATTTTCCTCCGAAAATGCATAAAGTTTAATTTGATGTAAATGTAAGCATTAAAAAATTATTATTGGAAATATAATGTCTGCACCAATATGTGCAAACGATTCTTTTCTATACGAATGCGCTTAACGCAGTTATCAGCCTATGTCTTTCAAAAAGTGAAGATTCAATGCTTTAACAATAATTTGTGCATACGATTGAGTTACATATATATATACTTTTTGAATACATAATATACTACAATGCCGTACATTTGTACATTTAGTGAAATAGAAATAAAGTAAAATAGAATAAAATACTTGTTTCAAATGCTGGAATACTGTGCATATCTAAAATTAAAATTAAGCTGGATAATAAAGTTATGCAAATACATTTAAATAATTTAGAGGGACGCTGATAGCCGTAAACAACAAAATACAGATCATGGAATTTGATAGGCCTGTTGTTCATCATGATTCATTTGTCTGAAATTTATTGAAAGATAATAATTAATTTTAAAAAAAATTGTTAGAAATCTAGATTTGGGTTTTATTTTATGTTTCATTATGAAATTTTAGCGGCCTCCTCCAAAAGAACAATAAACATTTTTAACATACATATAATCAAAATTGGTCCTCTTTGTTGAATTAACATTATGATTCAACGTTTTACCGAATTTCAAAATCACACATAGAATAAATGATAGAAATTGATTATTTAAGATTATTCAACGTTGTTTATCACCAAGGACATTGTTAATCATCGGTTAAATGAAGCAAAATCCAAAATTTAGGGTTTTTTTTAGTTAGTTTGTTGGGTTTTTTTTAAATAAAAAATCAGAATTTTTCATTTAATAAGATTTATGCGGCAGTTTTTACGTTCATAGCGTTCGATGTACTTTTGTAATGACAAGTTCAAAATATGATCCCCATTAATTCATATAAGAAGCGTGCTCTCCACAAAAAATATTATACCGGAAATTGAATTGATAATTTACAAAGTAATTAAATTTTAATAACTCCAGGAGAGATAGACACGGAACATGAGACAGGTGAGAAACCAATGAGCCGAAACAGAAAAAAACCTAATGAAGCGGAACCAGGTATTGTAGCTTCGTGTGATGGCAGATCTTTACTCCAGCTGAGTCAAGAACGTAGTTTCATTTTCCTGTAAATGAAAGACGTTTTGATTTTCATTAAGAAGTTTTAAAAGATAAGCGACATTCAAATCAAGTTTCTTAATAGTGTGTTATGTTTACGCAGCCCTGTGTGGATATTCCTGGAGTATACCTAATAGAAACGAACTAACGGGGTCCGTCGGTATTGAAGTTGCTACCGATAAAACTGACAATGACAACAACGACTTGAACTTATCTATGATGTTTCTTATTCTTCTAAAAGACTTACTCCGAATGATCCTCTGATTGTAATCTTAAAATTTGATTTTTTTTTCAAGGAGAATGAACTTTGCGTTGGAGTGTTACAATGAGAAACTTTCTCTTTTTGTGAATTAAAATCAAATAGTGAATACAAAGGAAGTGTTTAAATCCATCAATAGAAATGGGAAATCCTATGCGGGAACTAATGCTTATGATAGTTCTGTTGCTTTCAATTCTTCAAAAAGTGATCACACAAGTAACATTAATAGATCCCCCAGGAAGATCTACATTATGGCGCCAAGGATTCAACTCTGCAGTAAATCACCATGACGACCAATTATTTTGTGGGGGATACAGGGTAGGTACTTTAATTCTTTACGTTTTCTTGTTCGTCTGGAATTTCAATTAAATGTATTTTTATATCCACGTGCAAGCAGAAATATTAATGGAACTAGATAAAGCTTATTACATTGTAGTTTTATTTTAGCTAAAATGTGTTATCATCATGTCCAAAGCTAATGAATTTATTTAATTTGAAATAACTCGATATTTGAGATCTAGACATTTTTGAAATGTATTTCATATCAAGAAAATTATTCTGAGATAAAGATCTATATTTTTTTTTCTCTTCGATCGATCACTGATTATTCAAACACAATATCTTAATATTTACTACACTTTACCAACGAAAGATATATCAAGATATGTAAAAGCAACAATTTTTAGAGAGAGAGAGAGAGAGAGAGAGAGAGAGAGAGAGAGAGAGAGAGAGAGAGAGAGAGAGAGAGAGAGAATAAGTGTCGGAGTAAAATTCAGAAACGAAAACGAGAAAGAGAAACAAAGAAAATAAAATGAGGTTTTAATACCTAGATTACCTACAGTATAACATTTGTATGGAATGTATTAATAAGGTACGTAATTATCATATCAATGTAATGAACTTATATTTTAGCACTTTTTATTTATATATATTTTGACACTTTCTTTATATTTTTACCCTTTTTATTGGCTGTGTTTTTCGTATCTATTCGTATCTATTCATTGTATTCTTAATAAATTTTACGTTATCGTTTAAAGAAAAAATAATGTTGAGAAACATTCAATTGTCATTCAAATACCTGTTTTAATGCACTCTGTTGAGTGATTATCATAATTTCTACATTCCTAGTATAGAAGAATGAAGAAAGACTTCAATTTTAAGAAACGTATACGCCTTCCACCAAGTTTATATTCTGAGATGTTAATCACTTTCGATGATTTGTAATTTTAATTGCATGACCTGTAATGCTAATTAGTCTGTGAAGCTTTGAATCCAGACTTAATCGAGGTTCACTTTGTTCCTGTGTTTATCCATGTTCTACATATGTTTTTGTTACAAGTGTTCATGAACCTGTCAAACATGGTTACATCACAAGGACATGTCCCTTGTTCAACATATGTTTTGTTTGTTACAAGTGTTTATTCTAGAGCGAATACATGTCGTTCATTCTACGCTTCAATATCAAATGATTATGATTTAATAGACAAGGTCTTTGAAAGACATAAATATTGAAACCAGGATAACCCATGAAAGCTCTACAAGTGTTTATTCTGGAGCTATCACATGCAGGGAAGCTCCCACCTCACGGGAAGAAAGCTCTACAAGTTTATTCTGGAGCTGATACATGCAGGGAAGCTCCCACCTCACGGGAAGAAAGCTCTACAAGTGTTTATTCTGGAGCTAATACATCCAGGCAGAGAAGCTCCCACCTCACGGGAAGAAAGCTCTACAAGTGTTCATTCTAAAGCGAATACATGCAAGGAAGCTCCGACCTCACGGGGTGAACGCAAATCAAACCCGCTTTTATGCATATCCTAGTTTTGTATTCATTGTTTATACAAGAACTTTGAATGAAATCTTTGACTGAAAACTGCCAAGTTGGTGTTATATCACAAGGACTGTGAATGTATGAACAAGGCAATGGAGAGATAGATTTATTTGGTATCATGAAATCATACATATAAATAGACATACACAAGGACACTATGAACATTGCCATGGAGAGATATATTTATTTGGTGTCATGAAATCATACATATAAATATACATACACATGGGCTGTATAAACACTGACATAGATAGATAGATTTTTTTGGTGTCATGAAATCATACATACGAATATACATACACAAGGATTGTATGAACACTGCCATAGAAAGATAGATTTATTTGGTATCATGAAATCATACATATAAATATACATACAATTATTTGGGATCATTAACTTAATTATATCTAATGTGAAGTTTTTTTTTTAGAATTTTGTGAGAAATGGCGGTAAATGTGGTGTCTGCGGAGATCCGTACCAAGGCCCGCTTGAAAACGAGGCTGGAGGTAAATACGCTATCGGCATCATCTCAAAACATTATGACGGCACTGCTAAATATATAAACGTCACTATTGAACAAACAGTGTTCAAGAAAGGATATTATGAATTCCGTATTTGTCCTAACAATGATGTGAATAACAGAGTGAAACAGGAATGCTTGGACCAATATTTACTCCAGATCTATTCTATGGAATACTTTCCCTTTGACGATGGAAAACCTACCGACAGTTTCTCATTAATTCCCGGGAATACCCAGTATTTTCCGGAAGGTCGAGGAATACACAACCTGAGACTTGGGATTCCAGATAAATTGACCTGTACTCAGTGTGTGTTGCAATGGAAATACATAACAGGTAAGGGTCAAGGTCAAGGTCAAAACAGTAAAGGTAAGTAATAATACGACACAGGTGAGAGTCAATGTCAATGGAAAAACAGTAAAGGTCAGTAATAATACGACACAGGTGAGTGTCGAGGTCAATGGAAAAACAGTAAAGGTCAGTAATAATACGACACAGGTGAGAGTCAGGGTCAATGGAAAAACAGTAAAGGTTAGTCATAATACGACACAGGTGAGAGTCAGGGTCACAAGTAAGAGTCGAGGTAATTGAAAACAAATAACAAATAAGAGTCAAGGACATTGGAAATACTTCACATATGAGAGTACATTTCAGGTAAGAGTCAAGGTCAATATAAATACGTCACAGGTAAGAGTGAAGGTCAGTGGGAAAATATACCAGGTTAGAGTCAGGGTCTTTGGAAATACATCACAAGTAAGAGTCAAGGTCAGTAGAAATACATCAAAATTAAAGGTCATTGTCAGTGGAAATACATCACAGGTAGGGGTAAAGGTCAGTGAAAATATATCACATTTTACAGTCAAGGTCAGTGGAAATACATCTCAAGTTAGAGCCAATGTCTTTGGAAATACATCATAGGTAAGAGTCACGGTCAGTGGAAATTCATCACATGTAACAGTCAAGGACGATGGAAATAGGTAAGAGTCAAAGTCTGTGGAAATCTAACACAGGTAAGTGTCTATTTCAATGCAAAATATTCAAGTAAGGTTATTGGAATACATCACAGGTTAGTGTCAAGGTCAGTGAAATTACATCATAGGTAAGAGTCAAGGCCATGTTTGAACAAAAGAGTTACATCAACTCTTTTTTTTTTGTTTATGTTTGGGAGGGTAACAGTTAAAATTGACACCCTGAGGCACTATTTGGTTTTTTTATTATACTAAATGTTTTAATCTACGGAGAACCGCACGCGCATGATTTACGCGCATATAACGATTTGTTGTGTTATCCGTTGTCAAGTGTGTTGCTAACGCTGAGGGTAATAGAACAGATTATCAACCGCGTCTTAACCAATTAGATTTCAGTATTTAGCATGAAAGTATAATAATCTTAACTGATAAAGGGGTTAACTGCAAAAAGATTGAATAAAAAATTATCAAATTACGATGTACTTTAGTTTTGTTTACTCGGAGTAAATGACAGGTTATAATCTATATCTTTTTGACTTCTAAAGATAATGAAGGAAATTAACTTTTATAAAAAATAAAGCCATTATTTTATGCATTTGAGATATATTTCAAATAATCAATCTTACAGGTGTTCTGAACTACCTTAATACAAATGAATAAGTGTGTGTGGGATTCTGTACAAATAGTAGGCTAACTTTTAAAATCTCATTATTTAAACAATGATACATGCTCTTATCTACTTCACTTTTTTTTTTTAATTTTTTATGAAAAGTGGGAAAATTTACGGCTGTTACAAGTAAGACAATGTGAAGTTTAAAACTCACTTTTATCAAGACATCACGTAAACATCAAATAGGCTATGTTTAGTAATGTCAGACAGACGTTCTATGTTACATGAATTAAGGAGTCAACTTCTTTCAGAGGTTTTTGAGATGAGTGTATCACAACACCGTTAGTTTTACAAGTCTTTCTGAAATCTTTATGATTCTAAATTATATATGTAATGAATTAAATTTTATTTTAAAAATTCTTTGTGCATTTAATGTAAATTAAGCTAATGTTAAGGCCGATGACGGTCGCATATTCCGGAATGCTCCTGCATGATGACGGCAAGCGACCATAAAAAGACCTTAATGTGAATGATGCCTACAGCTATCTTTAACATTTATGGTTCATAATAGTCATTTTATTCAAATCTGAGATTTTTACAGTTTTGCCAAGTCACCTTTCTGGTAAAAAGTGAAAGAAATGTGAAATTAATTTAAATTAATAAAATTGAATCATTGATTATATTCTGACAGCAGAATAGATCGATCACCGATCAATTATTGATTTAAGGAGTTGCTCTATTACTATGATAAATGAGATCAGAACCCGAATCACGAGGCATGTAATCTCTCTCTCTCTCTCTCTCTCTCTCTCTCTCTCTCTCTCATTTTCCCTCACATACACATCTTTTTTACTGTTTCTTTCACACCCTATCAAGCCATATTCTCTCTCTCTCTTTCTCTCTCTTTCTTTCTCTCTCTCTCTCTCTTCTTCTTCTTTCTCTTTCACATATACGTTTTCGCTCTTTTTTAATGAGATCGTTGCAATTTTTCTGTATCTTCATTATTTTTTTCTCTTTCTCAATCTCCTTTTTCTCACTCTCAATCTATCTCACACTCCATCTATCTATGTCTATATTTAATCGTTATCTCTTTCACTTTCGTTTTGCGTTTCTTTACAAAAAATACCATAGTTTATTAATTTTTGATAGCCTTATTTTTGTGGGAAACTCTGCAAAGAAGCCTTAATTGAAGCAAAATTGAATTATTGTCGTCCTGTACAAAAAATGAACTGCTATTTATTCCTTAAAAGAGAACTCTTTTTTCTGAAAAAAAAATATATATTTGATTTTTCAAATCTCATTTATCAAATACGTTTAAGTTACATGCAGACTTAGCATACTAGCAGATTTTTGCAGCAAAATAAACTTCTTAAAAATACAGCTCATATTGCTTTAAACTTTTTTTTGTTAAAGAGGCCCTTCAATAGTCGAATGATGGTAATTTCATAGGTTTTAAAGCCCTTGAACAGTAGACTTAACAGATTTAACAAAGTCCGATACACAATACACTTAAGATATCAACATTGAAATGTACTGATTTCGCAATTTTACTAATCTGAGAAAAGACCCTTCAAAGTTTTCTTTGTAAAATATATGTAAATTAGTTTACATTAGGTACTTTTCTCAAACCTTTTGACAATTTAGATGTTGTGAAGATTTTGAAAAGAACATTAATTGTGTTAAAGGGACATGGTCACGATTTTGATCAAAAAATTATTTTTCCGATTTTAATATTTACAATGCTTCAGAAAGGCATTTTTAACAGGCAACCGAAATTTGAGTGCCATTTGTTGAGTTATAGGCAAGTTACAGAGCTTGAAATTCTTCGCTATGTAAACAAAGGGTTTGTTTACATTTCGAACGTTCAAGTAAAATTCTCAGTCTTAAACCTAAAACGAATGTGTTTAACGTTAGGAACTGTTTATCTATGCTTAAAATTATTAAAAAGATAGACAAATAAGCTGGAAAAAGATTTTTTACTGGTATATTGAACGTATTTAAACAAAAACAGGACACGAGCCTTGTTTACATGACAAAGAATATGTGAGCCCTGTATCTTGCTTATAACTCAACGAATGACTCTCAAATTTTATTTGATCATTAGAAATGCATTGTAAATAATAAAAACATAAAAATAAAATTTAAAAATCGTGACCATGCCCCTTTAAATTGATATGTGACATTTTTTAATTTTTTAATTGAGAATTTTTTTTATTCAAGCACGTTTTGTGATATCGTTGGTTTTTCTCATTTTCAGACCCCACCACCAAACCAATAATCATTTTGTAAAGATTGCATTCTGTGATAAGTCTGATCTTCCTACAATTTTTATTTCGTTTTGACAAGTAAATAAAAAATAAATATTTCGACTTTAAATCTTAAAAAAATAAGTTTGTATCTTTTGGGTTCACCTTATTTTTCTCACTTTGTTTTTAAAGAGGATTGAAAAAAAATATTCAATGGGTGTATGATTTTTATCACACATGTATATTTAAAGGTAAGAGTTATGCTTCTTGATTCAAAGAAAATCATGCAAAACTGTTTTAAATTTTATATAAACGTGCTAATTCGTCCTAAATTATATAACATTTACAACAATTTTACATGTATCTAAATGGAATCAAGAGGCATAATTCATTCTTTTAAATAAACATTTTTACACATGCTTATATCGTACTAAGCATTAACCAACATTGTTTAGGTAATTGTTTTAAATGCAAAAATTGTTTACTTATTTTATGAACCAAATATTGATTCTTCATCAGTTCAAATAAAATATACTGTTCAATTTAGTACACATTTAAATGTAGCAGTTATGCTTATCAACAAAAACAAAGAATCAAACATTAAATTTAGCAATAACACATTTTTTCTATAAATTTGATTCAAGGTTTTGATAAAAAATGCATTCATTATAAAAGATTTTAAATGTGTTTACGTCACAGTGATGTGTTATCACTGCTAATTTGAAAGCCATTCTTGAATTTAAATGTATGAAAAAATATTTCATGACAAAAAAATTCCAAGAAAATGTGTGAACTTGGCAATTATTCCTCTCCTCAAAAAGTAAACCATTATTTTCAAACAATTTATATTCTTGAAGAATGCTTCGAAGGTTGAAATCATACTCCAGATTTCTTTCACTTTTTACTTAAAAAAGGAGGCCGACTTTAGTTTTCATTGCGCATGTTTTTGCGCATTCTAGTCTAATACAATTGATTTATACTTCTTATGAGATTTTTTCGATATCATATATAAAATTGAACAAAATAGATAAAATACAGAAAAAAATATTTATATTTCTGAAGTCATTTTTATTTTTAAACGATTTTTCTGTTGTGGGGTAGGGGAACGTTGGTATTGCGCTTTTATGGCGTTATGATTAAATGAGGCTATATAGGTGTACGATATAAGAAATAACATAAAAGAAAAAGTAAAAATTGCACGCCGTTGAAATTTTATATATAGAATGATGCTATCGTCGGGGATATCTTCCTTGTTATTTTTAATGAATCCATTTTACCAATCTTCATTCGTAATGATCCAATATATATAGAAAAATTTGGTGCATTTTGATAATTTGAGATCGCCCCCACTAAAAACCAGACGGTAGAATTTAGTATTTTTTACATATAAGGTAGGAATTGTTTTTACTTATCATATATAACAATTTGAGTAAAAAGCTATTTGCGGGTAGGCTAAAGCAACTCCGAGTTTAATGATCGTCAAAATTATGATCAATTTAAAAACTGTTTAGTTTTATGAAAACAGTGCTGAATATTAATACCAAGTGAATGTGTTCACAATGATATTATTTTTCCACTTCGGAATCGAGTCGATCTTTGAGGCTGCCGTGCCATGGTATCACGTGACAGTTAAAAATAGATAACTTTTTAGCCTTAAAATAAAATCAAAAAGTGTTACAGTGCCCCAAAGTTCATAAGTATGTATAATTAATAAAAATTCCATTACATAAGACTAACAGAGTTGTCGTTCCTTCGAGTGACGTCACAATGGATTTCTTGCTACAATAAATTGATCGGCAATCATGTTTATTAGTATAACTGCTAAAATCCTTTCGTTAGTCACATGAAATAGATATTGTCATTATTTATCGGAAACTCTCTCAACTTTAATTTTATTGAAAGTACTGAGCATTTTTTATTTGCTACAACAAAGCAGCAAAGGATTCTAGCAGCACTGTTCAAGTATTTTAGGTCATATACTATTGTTATTTACCAAAGTCATCTTTCATAATATACGGGGTAGTATTAAATTTTTGCCTTTTTTGTACACACTGACTGAGGAAGGGCTGGTCAAGCCATATAAATGTCTATCTGCTTACATTATAACAAACGCTGATAAAACAAAATATCCATGCCTGTATTATCCTGTAATATCCTAGCTGACACTCATCTAAACGAAATACAGAGAAATCGAAGATATATTCAGTTAGAAGAGTTTCTATTGATATTTTATGCCTGTAGTTTTTATAATTCAAACCAGAGATAAAGTTAAAATTGACATGTTTCTGAGTAAAATATGACATCATGCTACTTATTATGACGTCATATCGATCATATCGATCAGAGGAATTTGATCGCTGATCGTTGTAGTATTTTTTAATCTGCTTTGATGTGCGAAAAATGTTTACTATATATGTCTATATATACCTCTACTTTGATATGGTCCCTTAAAAGAACCATACGCTCGACTTTCTTAAAACTTTGCATATTAACTGAAGTTGGTTTCATATATATATGGATAAAAAAGAAAAAGTTTTGCTATTGTAGTTTTTCTGCAAAAACACCCTAATTGGCCTCCTTAAAAAGATTATAGAATATTATGTTTGTTTCATCAAAATGTAACCAAAATTTTTGGAAGCTATTACTTGTACAGCATTTCTCTATATGTTGTGTTTATTTCGTCAATTATATCACAGACACGCACACAGCAGGGGGAATAACAAATGGAGTCGGAAACCAAAACGCCCAACCAGTCTTAAGCAACGCAGAAGCAATCAAGGTAGCAGAGACGCTTGTTGACACAGCCAATCAGCTTCTTTCTATTCTCAAACGAGGCAGTGGTAAGTTTTAACAGTGCCGGCTCCTTAAATGTTTTATTTTTTGTGTGTTTTCTGAATGGTATATAGATGCATTTGCTTGTTTTGTCAAAAATTGCTTTTTTATGTGGTGTTGCATGCTATACAGCTGTCCGACGCTTTGTATACACGCTTTTCGCTATTTCTTGCTTATTTGAGCGAACCTGCTTGTCAGTTGGTCTTGATTTTTTAGTTCCCAGCGCTAAATCTCCAGAAAAGGATCCTCTGTATGGAGGTACAGTTTCAATTAGTTACCATTCTATTTATAGCACTTATGCAATTTGCTTCAATCAATTTACTTTGCTTACAGCACAACAAATTCATTTTAGAAGAATATTACAATGTATTTTACAATTTCCAAACAACAATATTAGTTTATATGATCTGTTTTTAACACGTTATTTCTTTGAAAAAATAAAACTTGTTGTTTATATCATGTGTTTGAGGTCTTTAGTTTGTCTCAATGGTAGATAGAGCTATACAGCCGCACTTGACGTGCTGCACTTTGTTCTAATTAGGTCTCACCACGCTTCCTCCTTTTCCCACCACGGACGCTTATTCTTTTTTCAGGTTACCTATAGATGTTCCCTAGAGTTCACCAGTGTGACTGGAGGTTAGATCAATGTTAGAACACCAAACAGGTTACCTATAGATGTTCCCTAGAGCAAACCATTATAAATACCCAACACATTTTAACAACACTAACATCCTCGTAGCATATACTTTTACCTAGACTTTTAAAGATAATTCAAGTAGAATCAAGTAGAATCAATAATTTCATGAGAACTTTCTATTACAGATTTCGAATATGTTTATTAAAAGATGTCTTTTTCTAAAAACAAATTTGCAGGAGATGTAGTTTGCTTAAACCTCTAAAAAATTCTTTCAAACACAGAAAATGAGGATTTTCTTTGAGAAATCTTTAAACCTTTTTTATCATTTAATGTCAGTATGCATTCAAAATTATCTGAGATTTTCGTTAATGCTGAGTAAATAATTGACAGCTAGCACATATTGATACTTCTTCGACGGAATAATCACCATATTTGTGTACTGTGGAATCATTACAATTCATGGAAGCCAATTTTCGTGGATTGCTTAAATTTTACATGTTCGTGGGGACGTAATTTCGGGTATTCTCGTAAACCCACAAAAGGATATATGACTTTATGCTTTTTTTTATTGATTCGTGGAGGATGTTAATTCGTGGATAAGAGGTACCCACGTATTCCACAAAAAATGAATCCAAAGTGTTTTGTTCATCAGCCTTTTCTTGATTTTATTCATCATTCTGACGAACCAATAAATTACCATGTCATATCTAATCATGGTACATGACAATACATTTACAAATTGTCAATAAAAGAAAACGCAAATGCGCTAACTAGATTAAAAGATAACCCCTTACATCTTAATTCAATGATTTAAAACCCTTTATAGCAATGATTGTCCATGGTTTGCTCCAACAAACAGTGAAATCAGTAAGACTTGACCAAACTGTTGATCCGATACCGGTTACCAATAGCTGTACACAGTTGTCATGCCTTGAAGAATGTTTTACCCAATTATTTACACTGTAACTAATAAAAGAAGCATGGTCCTTTGTATTTATGCCTTGTGAAATGTTTTACCAAATTACTTACACTGTCATTAATAATAGATACATGGTCAATTGTACTTCATGAATATACCCTATAGTTTCTGTCTTTCTGCATGGGTCTAAAGTTCAGTTTGATGATTTGTTATATCTTGGTAAGTAGATAAACGACCTATAGTGTATTAATCTGCAGTCACTGAAGCTTCATCCTGTCAGCTTCATCCATAGCACTTTAAGAAGTAAAGATTACGTTTTTGTCAATGTTAAATTTAATACAGTAACATTAGTTAAAATTAAATTTACACACACTTAACGGTAAATACATTCATTTAATTGTTCAAGTATCCTTACGTCACTTTTTAAAAATGTTTTATCAAATCATCCAAGCACCAGGCTTTTTAAAAAGCATTTTATTGTAAAATAACAAACAATAAAAAATAATAGTCCTGAAAATCCAAACTCATTTTCGTCCTATGCAAAGCTCAAAATTTTGGACATCTGAAGTATTGGCACAAGTACATTGCACGTGTTTGCACGGTAACTTGGGTATTGTGATGATTGAGTACATGTGTTGACCTATTTATCCCTGTAGCCCCCGCAGCTCTCTGTCCCAACGGCCGTCCCCAGGCTCAATGTAGTCCCGACCCCTGTCTAACCTGGGAGTGCGCCAACATCGCAGGAGTACAGTGCGAGTAAGTGAAATCGTAGGGAGAACGTTCTCCTCAAGGTAAAAAGTCAAACATCTTATTAACACATTGTACAAACTATGGAATTAAAGCTTGTCAGGATTCATTTTGTAGTTGGTTTTTGTTTATAGGAAAACATCGGGATTCAAGATTTCTCTGTAATTAAAAGTATAAGAAATGAATAACAAAATATTGAATAAATGAATGTTATCTACATATAGAGATAATCCCGTTGTTTTAATATCAACTTAACTAAAGGCAAATTTTGAAAATTTTCCATGAATTTTATATTTTCGTTTTATATCAGACGAACATGCGACTCCTGTGATCCAATGTTTAGAACACGTGGAAGTGACGTCACATCAATCTGTGAGATCAGGCGTATTCCCCGCCCTCTACACATGATGGCCGCTCCACTCTCACCGTTCGATACATTCGCTTCTGAAGGTAAATGAAATCAATCTTGCAATTAGATAACTCACTTTACCACGACATGTATTTTTTTTTAAACACTACGTCCAAAAAATGGCGGTTTAAATGTTTTGTTAGAATGTTTAAATAATTCTAATTGGTTGCCTGTCATTATATCTCAATGGTTAAAGTATTTAACGGTCTTATGTTCCGCAGATAACGAGACCAAATCAGCTTTGGAATTTTGTTTATATTTATTGAATCATTTTAATCTTAATACAAGTTTTCCTGGACAAAATTCAATGTGTAAAAAGGAGTCAACAACTTCATTTCCTTCAACTTTTTATGCAACATTTAAGTTTATGATCTAGATGAGTTAAAATGTTACTCCTCAATATTGAAATGAATATTCAAAATTGCAAGATTAGTGAAATTACACAAGTGCTTTGTGTTTAGTGTAAAAACTGGTTTGTGTGATCAATATAAAGTTTTGCCCTTTTTATTTTTAAGGTTTGCATCCTATTGAGAGAATGCTTCTTAGAGGAACCTTCCCGGCCAAATAATACTCCTCATTTTGTCTCTAACCAGCACATGGTGAAGTCATAAATGCCGGGAATTTGAATGATTCAACAGAATATTGGGACTGTAGTAGATGTTGTTTGCATGTGGAATTTTGAATTGTAGATACAATATCATTAAACAGTTGGTCAATAAACCTGCATGTCTGACAAGCGTATACAGGTTTTTAAAAGTTCTTCTGTACGAAATGGTGTATTTTATAGCAACTTCCTTCAGTCAAATGTATTTTATAGCAACCTCCTTCAGTCAAATGTATTTTATATAAACCTCCTTCAGTTAAATGTAACCTTCTTTTCTACTTTTAGTTGTTGGTATTTTGGGTAACGTTTTATGCATTGTGGAACCATTATGGGAATTTTAGACCTAATGATGTTTTATTTCAATCATACATGAAAGAGCAAATGTTTTTTCGTTTTCTTAAATTGAATTGATAATTTCACAATTTGACATAATATGATACTACATATCACATAAAACAAATTCATGATAAACCAAAACAATATCTATATAAATGCAACAAAAAACAAACTTCATCATTCATTGTTTTACACAAGTAAAGAAAAGAATAGAATTTAATGATTTCTAGATTTATGGAAAAAATTTATCAAAATGACATTATAAGGTCCTTTAGAGAATTAAAAAGTAGTTTTTCCCTATACCAAACATGTATTACCTCAGCCATTTGCCACTGATGCATAAAACAAAGTAAACTCTATACAATAAGCCAAGCATGTGTCTTTTCAACCATTTATTTCTGATGCACGAAACATCTGTGATGTTTTAATTGTTCGACGACATTACAAATGACGTCAGAGGTTTGTATTGCAGTAATAAGTGCCCTTGACCTAGATTTCCTGCCGGGAGACTACCTCGACAAACTTCGGGAAGAAACTCAGACCTCGACAGCACGGCCGTCACAGACCGGAAACGAAGATAACTATCTGAACTCTGATACAGTGAGGGTAAATAAAAAAGCAAACAAGAAAAAAGTTGCCAAGAAAAAAGACAAAAATAAGATTTTACGGAAAATGCAAAAACCGGAAATAAAAACCCCAACCACCACCCCGATTCCGCGTGTTTTGTCAAAACCAGATATCAGAAGAATCCAACAACCACCACTTAGTAGGGAACACATCACTGAACAATCGCTTGCAATTACCAAAAATCAAATCTATCAACCGAATTACCAATCAAATTCAGTCCTATCATCCCTTGTTGACCAAATACCACTGACTGCTCTGACACACTTGCTTCCTGGAATAAGTAGTTTGATAGAGTCTAGAAATAGAGTTTCTACCAAAAATCAGGGAACAGAGCTTTCACGTGTTGTCCAGGTACCAGTTGATTTCCAGTCACCGACTCCGACAAATACAGTCGTTCAGTACAAAAACAGGGAGACACAGGTACTTCCCCTAACTCCGTCCCAGTACAGGCGAATTAACCGTCATCCCAATAGAAACGCTATTTTACAGAGTCTAAGAGATATCCTTGGAGCTCGGCCACTGTCTCACATGCTTCAAGTTCCTGTATTGCCGAGTGGTTCACAACCGGAAGTCAGGCAGAAATCCAGTGCGCAGAATCTGAATGTTGGCCAAAGCAATGTAATTGACGTTAGTATACCGTTCCAAAGAAAAGGGATGGGTCCGCTTAAGTTCTTTAACTGAAATCCTTAAAATTATTTGTATGCTTTTTGTTTAAATGAACATTATCTTAACTGTTGTTGGCTTCTATCTTTAACTGTGTCTTGTTCACGATACGGTCAGGTATATTGCTTTTTTACAATGTTCCAAGTTTCTTTTGGTACAGTTTTGCAATTTAAACTCTGAGGTTTAATTGACTTGTAACATTGTAGAACTCGACATAATTGATTCGTTTCTTGAGGAATATGTATAGCTTACAGACATTGGTCTTAGAAATATACATATACCTATAGATTCAATCATCCTTCCTTTATTTCAGTATAATGTTTTTATCTAAGGAATAAGGAATCATTCTTTGAGAATAATGAGGTGATAATTTCGGTTGGGGCATGGTCAAATCCAATAAAGACCGAAGGTCAAAACATAAAAGGAAGGTACATGTCCTCCAGTATTTCTTGTTAAATCGTTATATTGTGAAAAATAATAATATGTAATCTTATCAACCGTATTAAAGTTTGTATGTATATTTACTTGATCACAAAATTAATGATTAATTTTTTTTAGACAATGTACATATAGTATATGTTTAATGTAATGAATAAATCAAATTAAAAGAGTTTTTAGCAACATAGAAAACGCTACATAAAAAAGTTGCTTAAAAATTTAGATGGTTGTTTGTGCATACAAGTTCAATGGTTTCCTAATCTGTTGATCTACTTTAAAGTGATGTTGTAGCTCTCACAATATATCTACGATGAGAATGATATATATTTAACGTGCGTTCTTTGGCAATTAATGCAGGATATGAAAGTGGTGAGATTGCAGGAACACTCCATAGCCTGCGTTAGCAATGAAGTATTCAAACAGACGTAGTCACAGTTAACGGTAATCAAACAGACGTAGTCACAGTTCACGGTAATCAAACAGACGTAGTCACAGTTCACGGTAATCAAACAGACGTAGTCACAGTTCACGGTAATCAAACAGACGTAGTCACAGTTCACGGTAATCAAACAGACGTAGTCACAGTTCACGGTAATCAAACAGACGTAGTCACAGTTCACGGTAATCAAACAGACGTAGTCACAGTTCACGGTAATCAAACAGACGTAGTCACAGTTCACGGTAATCAAACAGACGTAGTCACAGTTAACGGTAATCAAACAGACGTAGTCACAGTTCACGATATTCAAACAGACGTAGTCCCAGTTCATGGTAATCAAACAGACCTAGTCACAGTTCACGATATTCAAACAGACCTAGTCACAGTTCACGGTAATCAAACAGACGTAGTCACAGTTCACGGTAATCAAACAGACGTAGTCACAGTTCACGGTAATCAAACAGACGTAGTCACAGTTCACGGTAATCAAACAGACGTAGTCACAGCTCACGGTAATCAAACAGACGTAGTCACAGCTCACGGTAATTAAACAGACGTAGTCACAGTACACGGTAATCAAACAAACGTAGTCACAGTTAACGGTAATCAAACAGACGTAGTCACAGCTCACGGTAATCAAACAGACGTAGTCACAGTTCACGGTTATCAAACAGACGTAGTCACAGTTCACGGTAATCAAGTGTCCTCAAACAAAGGACGTGTTAAAAGTGACTAATACATCTGATGGAAAAACATCTTAAAAATATAAATTGATTTAAGAGTAACATATGCAATGTATTTCTTTAAAAATAACGTTATATTACACTTTTCCACTTTCTTTTTAAATTTTCATTTCATTTTCATGTGTTTTTCATTTTTACAGTGCATTATTATTTTAAAGAATAGTCCCATATTGTCGTATATTGCTTGTTAAAGGGGCATGGTCACGATTTTGGTCAAAAATTATTTTTTCGATTTTAATGTTTACAATGCTTCAGTAAGGCATTTTTAATAGGCAACCAAAATTTGAGTGTCATTTGATGAGTTATAAGCGAGTTACTGAACTTACAATTCTTCGCTATGTAAACAAAGCGTTTGTTTACATTTTGAATGTTGAAGTGAAAATTCAAGTTTTAGACCTAAAATGAATGTTTTAATCGTTAGGAACTGCTTCTTTATGCTTAAAATGAATAATAAAGAAGACAAACCATCTTGAAAATATTACTTATTAGGTTTGTTACTGACTGTTTAAAGAAATTTGTGGGGTCGGTAAAGTCCATAGAAGGCGAGGCGAAGCCGAGCCTTCTATGGACTTTACCGACCCCACAAATTTCTTTAAACAGTCAGTAACAAACCTAATAAGTGTTTTGTTTTGTCGAGGACCTAAAGTTTGATATGCAAACAAATATTTGTGTAGAAAATCAGTTCAAATAACGTTACGTCCGCCATGTTGCCCTATAAATTTTGACGCTTGCCTTCTAAAGAAATTTGTAAGGCAGCCACGTGACGCGTTTCATCCAATGACGTCCCGACATTCTAGTCCGAGGCAAAACAAAGATTTTTAATAGTATATCCAACCTATGTAAACAAAAACAGGTCACGAGCCTTGTTTGCATGACGAAAAATTGTGAGCCCCGTATCTTGCTTTAAAACTCAACGACTGGCACCAACACGTCATTTGATCATTAGAAATACATTCCTAAAGCATTACAAACAATAAAAACAGAAAAATAAAATTTGACCAAAATCGTGACCATGCCCCTTTAAACAAGAGAGAAAAAATAGAAAGAGACAAACAGACAGACGAAGACAATTAGACACACAATATCAAATTATCAGAAATAGTTTCTAATTTTAAGTTGTAGAATCTTATTGGATTGCTTGTGTATTACTTCATGACAAGTCTATTTTGTTTACTCGTTTTCCGGAAATTTTTAAATCACGTACACGATCAGAATTCATGATGATATCAACAATCACGTACACGATCAGAATACATGATATATCAACAATCACGTACATGATCAGAATACCTGATGATATCAACAATCACGTACACGATCAGAATACCTGATGATATCAACAATCACGTACACGATCAGAATACCTGATGATATCAACAATCACGTACACGATCAGAATACCTGATGATATCAACAAACACGTACAAGACCAGAATACCTGATGATATCAACAATCACGTACACGATCAGAATACCTGATGATATCAACAATCACGTACACGATCAGAATACCTGATGATATCAACAACCACGTACAAGATCAGAATACCTGATGATATCAACAATCACGTACAAGATCAGAATACCTGATGATATCAACTTTTCACTATTGGTTCTCTAAAAGTCTACAATCACATAAATAAATGTGTAACCACAGATAATGCTACCATAATAAGGGATCCAAAATATGTGGATAAAATTGGCTTATAAAGCTGAAATGCATTTTTAAGTTTAAAAAAATAAGAAATTGCTCGTCTCTTAGTATACCGTTTACATTACTTAATACAACAATAACTGCAAGAACTGGAGATAAGATAAACAGAGAAAAACCCTATTTAATGGAGTAAAGAACTACACGTTATATGTAACATTAGAACAACCCCCCTTCCACACATACAGACACACACTATTAGCATACCACCTTTAAAAATAACGCAAATACAACTTTTGAGGTTTTTTTTATATAGTTAGAATGCCAATATAGTTTAGCTTAATCGTCGAATTGAGTTGTATACAAACAATTTCCGTATACGAATTGTACTCGTTGTTGCAGTCACGTGCTTATATAAACTTCCGTCTAACATATTTGGGAGTGCACAGAGAAGCCTTGAATCTACTAAGCTACACAATCTTTAACACCTAATTGTTTTCTACAAGTAGCAAGAGTGTTTTCAAAAAAGTTTAATGTGGTAAGTGAAATTTACTTCTTTTTTTTAAAAAAGAGACCAGAGATATGAATTCGCATTTGTGCATAGTATCAATGCGGAAGTGACATCTAGTCTAACCAGTTTTGTGTGAACCAACAATATAACATTTCATGTTTCACAATCCACAGTATACTTATTTATGTATTTAGTTAAATCGGTTTTGTGTGAACCAACACTACCTCATGTCATAATTACCATTCGTTAGACTTGTTTGACATCAAAACGTGTAGCTAAAACAGACATACTATTTTGTTTTTGGGTTTTTTTTTGGTTTTTTTTTTGGTTTTTTTTTGGGGGGGGGGGGTCATTAAAAGTTTTGATTAGTAAAGCAAACTGTTTATTGATATGTGACGGGATAATTTTAGTTTGTTGTTTTCTACACAAATTATTTAGGGTCAATCTAAGCGTGTTTAAGGTTGTTTTTCTTCTTCTTTTTTGACTACATGGCAATATGTAGTCATATGACTATGAATATAGAGGGGACAGTCCTTTTCCGAGTTACCATGTTTAACGTTAAACTGATACTGTTTCAAGAAATCAATACTTCACATATTTATTGAATTTTAAGTCAATGTAAACCTAATTGTTTTGTTTTTGTCATTGATTAATTTATAGCAATATGTGTCTGTTGTTTGTTAAAAAGTAATTTTATTGAAAGGCTATTTGTTTCTAGTGGTTTGTGACCTTTAACAAACCATTTATTAATAAGTGTTACATAAAAATTCATTTAAATGCAGACATATCATTGGTGTTTACATATAGTTTGATCCAAACATATTTATTTAACACTTCAGATACGAAGAAAAAAAAATCTTAATGAGAGAGAGAGAGAGAGAGAGAGAGAGAGAGAGAGAGAGGGAGAGAAAGAAAGAGAAAGCGAGAGAGAATATAGTTTAAAGTACACAGAGAGAGAGAGAGAGAGAGAAAGAGAGAGAGAGAATATATCTTAAAGTACACAAAGAGAGAGACAGGGAGAGAGAGAGAGAGAATATAGTTTAAAGTACACAGAGAGAGAGAGAGAGAGAGAGAGAGAGAGAGAGAGAGATGTACTGAGTAGTAAGTTGAGTCTATAGACGATAATTCTCTGTTTCTAACACCACCGGCCCTAAGAGCCTTAGTCATTGGTCAGGATGTAGCTCCTTCACACTGGAGGTACAATCTCACATTAGATCTGTTTCCTTGTTTTGTACAGCCTGATGTAAAAGATCACTCACACGATACATTTCACGATTCTGTGTTAATATTATTCATGCCTATCACCATTTGACCTCTTTTCTGACGTGATTTACTTTATTGACAACAAAATATGTCAAATGCTACTATTCCTTCTCAAAATTGTTGTAGAACTGCTTTATAATGAAGTGGTGAAATGAGAAATGATCGGTAAGATGTTTAATATAGCATTAGTAAAAGTCAAGATATATATTTCGTTTAAACTGGAGATTAACTTTCGGTAAATATTATTTCTAACTTAAAAATATCTTTAATAAGACTGCTTTAAAATGAGGTGATGAAGTAACCTATGACCGGTTAGATGTTTAACCGCCCCCCCCCCCCCCCCCCCCCCCGCATCTTAAACAGCAGTCCTCAAAGTTTTAGTAAAGATTCAGAAAGACATTAATTTAAGCTGGAAATTTCATTTTTTTTGTGCGTGTATTTGACACAAAGTAATTTCAATTATTAACATGAAGGTAGCGGCATTGTAGGAAAATACATAACCTGCGTCAGCGGGTTATGTAAATTTTAACTGCAAGAAAGCATTTATTGATCAATTTAACATCTATTTTAACCAATTAATAATTGATTATGAAAAGTAAGTTAAATTCACTAAATTACTGTTAATGTACATAAGTAGGTTAGCTAAAAGAAAGACAGCCAATTCGTCTCCTGTGAGAATTGAGTCTGCCATTATCATAAATATTTCATGCAGTCCGTGATTTTCTTAGGTCGCTGTAGGTTTTGACCAATCGATAAATCAGGTGTGTCAATTTCAGTCCTGTCAGTTTCTTGTCAGTTTTAGCCGCTGTAGATTTCGACCAATCGATAAACGAAGCGTGTAGATTTTAATTTGTCTATTTCTATAGAGCTATGAATTAACTTTAAGTTTCCTTAAGAAAAAGAGGGAATAATACTTTGTAGATGTAAATATAACATTTTGATATGGATTCTGAACAACCAACGTCTCCCATAGACAACTAACGTTAGTCCCATTATATGTGTATAGATCGTTAGTACAACAATACAACTTATTGTAAGAAGAGCAATGTGAGCAATGGGGTATTATTCAACCAAATGAAATACAGGCAATGATTTGATCTTTCAAAATAATGGGCCCTTACATGCATGTTGTAGAGAGAGAGAACATCGTCATCATTGACGTCTATGTTGCAGAGTGGGGAGAGTCATATTTTATTGTTTAGAGAGATACATAAAATACAGGGACATTGAGAGAGAGAGAGAGAGGAGAGAGAGAGAGAGAGAGAGAGAGAGAGAGAGAGAGATTTACTGGCAATCTGTTTTATAAATAAAATATGCAATGCTACATTGTACAAAAAGTGCACAAAAAATTCCTGGGTTAAAAAAAAAAGCTAATTCTAAGTACATGGTGTAAGTGGTTGGAATTAGCTGTCAAGTATATAATCGAACTTTGTGCAAAATAAGGAAGTTAGAATGACGAAGGGTGAGTCAGATTGTCATATCGGCGCGTAATCCCTGTTTCTAACAGCGACCCTTAAAGTTTTAGTCATTGGCCAGGAAAAAGATCCTTCACACTAAAGATCAAGTTCAACTTAAAGTTGTTTTCTCTTCTGGTAAAGTTAAACGTGGTCTTGTTAAAAATTCAAAGCATCGTAGATAAAAATTGTCATAGTTTTCAGTATTTTTTTTTACTTATTTATTTATTTACAATATCCTGATGTGGATCCTGGAAAACCACCGTCTCCAACGGTCAACTAACATTATTCCTATTGTATCTATTGTATGTGAGAGAGAGAGAGAGAGAGAGAGAGAGAGAGAGAGAGAGAGAGAGAGAGAGAGAGAGAGAGAGAGAGAGAAGAGAGAGAGAGAGAGAGAGAGAGAGAGAGAGAGAGAGAGACTCGCAATAAGTTTTGAAAACAACAAATATCCAAATCAACTGTAGAAAAAGTGCACAAAAACTCCTATATTCTGTCCCGAGTTTTTACTTCCACTACTTTTTGCCTGATATATTCATAACAGTAGACACCTTTGTGCTCAAATTACGTTCATCCACTATATAATATGAACAAAGTCCAGATTATCTGTTTTGAAACGCCCCCTCTACTGCTTCAGGTTTCAATACACATCCCAAAATTAAAAGTCTACGGAGATTTTGCATTGATCAGGCATTAATAAGGGTGCAAAACACAGTTTTATATGTAACGTTATGAGGACGTTTTCAGATGAGGGGCAAGCAAAACTGACCCCTATAAAAAAAAATTATAAAAATATGTTACATTTATATCTATATATCAATAGAAAGATAAAATCGTAAATTGTTTAAATACTTAAGAATAATGCACATGAAACTTAATGCTAGAATTAATTCGGCACCCAAAGCATGCGGAAAATAGACAAACGGATGCCTCTAAATGCAGTACACCCATGCATTTTAGGCTCCCCTAAAAGTAGAATGCAAATAAATCAACCATTTTAATTTCTATACATTTTAAAGAACACGTCCTTAGGCATCATTGTATAGTATTTTCAGGGTACATTCGCCAGCTTTTAAAAGAGCTATATTACGGTACCGTTAAAAAATTCATGAATTTCTGCATGTGTAAAATCCGGATGTTTTTGGAGTAACCTCCCTTTATTTTAGAGTCTCAAACAATTAATTTTTAAATTTTTAAGGTTTTCCGCTGGGAGCGGGAAACCTTACTATTATTCTGAAAAAATTTCAAATTTCTTATTATTTTTTTTTTTCTTCTAGACGCCAACTTTGATCCTTAATATCTCGCTCGTTTGTTCACCGATTGTTTTGAAATTTTCAGGACTGATAACATGCCGCGTGATGTTGTCGTTGCCTATTTTAGTTGAGGAAAATCCCTATCCAGTTTTGAGTTATTCCCCTTTTAGTAAAATTTAACGACTCCTTTTGTCCAGGGGGTTTAGTTTTAACGATGACTGGCAGAGTCTCAAAGATGGGCTGGTTTGGAAGCTAATACATTGAATTTGTGCGAGATATATTTTATTTATTATTTAAATGCAAATAAAAGGGGTGGTGTGGATGTTGAAACAAGGGTAAGAAAAAAAATCAAAAAAATTCGCGTATTTTCCGTGTTAGTTTTCTACCTGATAAAAATTTGTTATAACATGTATTTTAAAAGTTCTTGGTCTTACTCAGACCTTTCATTCGGTATGCCGAAAAAAGGGCTGGCCCTTATAATTAGGGAGTTAGAGGCGTCCAAAGTTTCTTGTCAATAACTTAAAAAGGAATAAAAATTTCTAATGCATTATTGAAGCAAAATTGTAAAGAAATTAATTTTGAATCCTTCTAAAGTATTCAATTTAATGTTTTCGTAATTTATAGTCAGTATTTGCAGAAACAATTGTTGTCAGCTCGGTCCATTTTTGTGGGGGTGCGCACGTTTATGAGGTTATGAAAGGGCTTCTTGTAATGCACTAACTGATACATGTAGTGCGCAAAAATAATTCCACATAAAATTCCCAAATGTTTTTATTCATATGTACATTTTCATTTCATATAGATGAACCTCTTTGACCTTATTTTTGTTGTTTGTTTCATAACTGTGCCCCTGTCTATATTTAGATGCATTACGAGACTCAGGTAACCGATCGATAGGAGAGTCGCTAGCTGTATTCAGGCCGTCGCCTAGACGATAGTGCATGTGCTTGTAGAGCTGGACGTACACGTTTAACGCGTCGCCCCACTGTGTTACTGTAACAGAGACATTTTGAATTGTTTCAGTACTGGGAGATGTGTTAATAAAATGGTTCCAACGCATGGTAATTAAACTCAACTTTTCTACAATACGTATACACGGCCGTCTGATAAAGCACAATGTGTATTACTGACATGACAAATGTACGCTGGCAATTTAAACGAACGCGGGATTGCTACCGATAGAACAATTCTTTTAAAGCCAAAAAAAAAAAAATACTGATTTGCGATGGATATAATATAATTATCATCGTGGAGATGATTTTAAAAAGTGAACTTAATATTCGTATACGATAATATTTGAATCCAAAGCCGCTAGTTTTAAGTTACGGTTATCAGGGATATTAATTATGACTTGCCCCGCGTTTCAGGTTTTTTACTTGCAAAACATCTACAAACGAAAATACCAAACAACCTCCAGCAGCAACTTATAAATTATTTATTCCATACACAATTCTAAAGAGGTAATTAAATAAATTTTATAAATGCTTTTTACTTGTATACATTCGCTATCTTCCATGGAAAAAAGTGGCATGGAAAAAATGTTGTTCAATGTTCATCAAATACGTTGTAGTCTTAGCAATCGAAAATAATTAACAAACTGTATATAGATAGATTGACATATCAACAAACATTCAGACCCGCAATGTGTTTTTTTACAAGTTCTATAAAATGTAGAATCAATGACTGAATTCTTTACCGTTTTCCGTGTTGGTTATTTTGAATCACGTGTGTAAGTTATGTGTAGCCATATAGATGAACACTTTAAGTGTTTAATTTTTATAAGAAATTTTGTACATGCAGAGCAATGCAATGCTAGGACAATTAAATTCCAACATTGTATATGGTGAGGCCGGTGTCGTATAATTTAAGGTCCGCCCTGTAAAATGGTCCGGGGCGGACCATAAATGTTAACATTTAAGGTCCGGCTTTGCACTAAAAGGGTCCGGCCCGTATAAGAAAAGGTCCGCCTAACATAAAAGGTCCGGGTATATTTTTAATTTGTATTTGTTTCCTCAATTTCGAGTATTTTGTTATAAAATAAGTGGCATCATTTTGTAACTCTTTAAAAGGAGCACTTACCCGAGGTGAGTTGGTAAACATCCATCACACAGTGTAAATGAAAATACATTATTTTACATGTACATGTAGTTAGGACACACATAAACAGTTTAAAACTGGTGGGGTTTTTTTTTATTTCAACATAAATTTTGCAAGTCGATCTTATAAAAACAGGAAAAGAAACTGATTGGTGTCATTAATAAAACAATGGCTTCAGTTAGGTGTTATATACACACACACACACCACCCTGCAGGTGTGAAGGGTTCACATCTTCGAATTCAGGTGTTTGACTTTTTGAAATGATCATGTATTTTAACAATGGATATTTTATACGTCCTCTTTTTGCACATCTTTCCAATACGATACACGCTTAAAAACGTGACCCATAACAAAATTATAAGAAATTAAACACAGTCCTGTAAGATTAGTAAAGAGCCACATTCCTTCGGATGTCTTAGCAGTTTGTATCTTAAAAGAATTTCAGGGGATTCTGTTCCTTAAAAAGAAAATAGTTGTGTGTAAAGGGCAAATGTTGACACTCCGTCCGGTAAAATTTTATTTTAAATTCCTGCCTGCTACACGCACATATAGTATTAGGTTTTTTTTCTCATAAGTATCATATAAACATTATGAAAAAATAAGAAGGCCATTAGATGAAAATCAATACCGTCAGACAAATAGGACAAACCGACCGTAATATTTTAAGATTATTTCAACGAGACGCATTGGATTTCAGGCCTTTGTCACATTTTTAAAAAGTCGTCGGATAAACTCAATTATAAATTTGTTTTACTACAGCAACTTCTCTTTCTTAACAATACATTAAGTTTCCAGTCTTTTTAGTGACACAATACATGTATATATACATGTACCTGGTCTCATTCCTTTAATTGGAATATCTTACGATGAAAATCAATTATTTAAATACTATTATAAATAATGTGTAACTTTAATCTGAATAAATTAAAAAAAAAACCTATGCTAAAGTCACTTTTATGTCCACTCCAACAGTAAGAGGATCAAGTGAAAAATTTCACTACAAGAATCAATATTAAAAAGTAGGGAGTGGGGGTGGCCTTTCCCTGATGCTATGTGCCTAATGGTTAGGTCTAACTTTACATGGTGTGTGCAAATTATCGACAAAATACTCCTGGTTTTCTTTTTTCAGATTCTTAAACAATTGGTCAAAATCTAACCCGCTATCAATATTTGATATTCCACAAAGTAATTTATTAAAATAATACGGTCATACATAAACCATACGCAAATGGCCGACTGGATTATGTAAACAAAGACATCTTTAAGACACAAGTACATTAGCAAAAGAGAATAATTAATTCATTTAACTTTAATAAATGACTACGGGTAGGACCTTTTCTTATAGGGGAAAGCCGGACCTTAAATGTTAACATTAAGGGTCCGGCCGGACCATTTTACGGGGCGGACCTTAAATTATACGACACCGGTCAGACTGATACTGGTTCTGCTTGTTCTACAAATAGCGAATGTAAGACGAAGTATTTTGGTGTTATATTTTAAACAAATATAAATATTGCTTTTTTAAAAGCTTGCATTACTCAACAAAGTATTTTATTGGAATCATTCTTAGTTACCTTAACTGCATATGTACCGCTCGGTCTGTATCCCGGAAAAATTGACTACCATCCGAAATTTTTCATACAAGGTCTGCAGACTTGCAGCTAACATTACCTTTAAAAATACATTTTAGAATTTGCCGCTGTTTATAAATTCATTAAAAAGACGCGCAGAATCAAGTGGTAATATGTCGTTTGATATGGGATTTATGACGTCTATTTATATTGTTTTCATCAAAATTATTTCATTATTACAAGCTTGTGGGTGGAATGAAATCAGTTTCACATGTTATATGACATAAAGATGTCCTCTCCCCACTTTTTCTCGCAGCAACTATTTTTTTTAAATTTACATAAAAAGTTGAATTATCATGGAGTTGCCCCCCCCCCCCCCCCTTTTAAAAAAATGGTATGAAAATCATGATATTATGAGTGAAATTTTGAAAATTTTGGAAAATTCTTTAAAAAAAAATTCTTTTTTTGCTTGTCAAGATTTGTTGGATGAGTTTGCCCCCCCCCCCCCACTTTCAAAAACGATGCTACGTGCTTGGAAATTACTCATGTCTTTATTTCCCTCTTTAATAAACAAAACAAACTAACAAACATAACCGATCCAGATAAATATAATTACATGTATCAAAAATAAACTTCAAAAACAAACTACACATTCATCCTTCACCCACAATATTGCCTTTTCGATATTTGTCATCGTTGTAGACCCGTGTAACAATCTGTTACATTATATATGTAAGTAGGTGCTTGCACAACAAAGAAACCCTTGCTGATCTACATTTATTATTACATTTATTATTATATCATAAACGCATACAAAGAAAAAATATATTTTGATTTATTTTTGAATTTCTTATGATGTAAAAAAAAAAGAGAAGAAATTGGTTCTCAGTCTCTCTTTATGCCTGTTTGTTAGCGGATAATCCAAGTTCATTTTGAATATCCTTTTGTAATTTAAAAAATGCGATGTAATTTTTTTCATGCAATATTTCGGATAAAGCAATGAAGAATTGTTTCTTGAAACTTTATTAGACCATAAAATTGTAAAATGCTAACATTGAAAATTGTGCCCGATTTCTTTCTTTTTTTTTTAAGGTAAAACTTATTTGATTTAAAAAATGATTCTTTGAGACAAACAAATTGACATAATCAATAAGAGTTTGACAATCTCTAACTGCAGGTCTGTAGCTTTTAGTCAGAAAAAGAATCGGATGGACGACCTAGGACACAGATCGTCCATCCGAATTTCTTGAAAATTGCCATTATTTTCGTACGCGGACGCAGTACTCACCGAGACTAAATGGTTCGTATCTTAAGTTTTAACTGCTTTGAAAGGTTATATTGGTTTTCTGATAATTATGAACATGAATATTTAAAAAAAAAAATGGTTAAAATTATAGTAAAATTACCGGCATCGGTCTTCTCCGTGCGCGGATCTAGAAGGGGAAGGGTTCCACCCCCCCCCTCCAGCGAAATTTCTTTCAATTACGTGTACATTATAAACTTACCAAATATGCCTCGGACATCCCTTGGCAAACTCAAATAACCGTCTGACTTTTCAACCCCCACCCCGGAAAAATTTTCTGATCCGCGCATGTTCCCCCTCCTCGAAATACAAAATTATTCTTCAAAACCCCTTGTAAAATTTCCAGGATCTCCGCATATATACTAAGAGATTCAATGGCGCTTGCGTTCGATAAAAATGCGTGTAAAACGTTTGCCAATGGTCTTTTTACCTTCGTACCGGGCATAACCACAGTCCCACTCTGTGAATAAAATGCGGCGATTCAAACTAGAGACAACGTGTTAAGATCTGTATTTGCTTATAAACATGTAGTATCATCGTGCAAAATGCACTGTTCAATTATAATTTTTTTTATTACTTTACTTGTAAAATTCGTAATTTTTCTCACAGTTTATATCTTACAAAGTTACTTTTTTATTTAGTGATTGACACTTTTCAGACTTTATATGTGATTTCAAAGAGACAGAGTGTCATGTCTCAAGGACTGTTAATGTCTTAAAACATCATTGTGCAATTATCAGATTTTCATTTCTTGGACATTAAAGACTCACTGAGTTTATTTAATTATTTTATATCTGTGAACCTTTCACTCAGCTTACTTATATCATTACCTGTCAATTTATACTCATTGTTAAGATTCTTATAAATAGTTATGTACAATTCTCAATGCGCAGTCTGGAATACGGCGGCCAGCCCCGGCCACGTCCGACTCTCCCAGGGTCTTGAGTCCGGAGGCCACTACTGGCCATATCCGAATTGTTTGTAACATGTCTGTCTGTTAAATTGTTATAATGTTGCCATCGTTGAGTCTCGTCCAATAATGTGGAATCTTGCATCAATTGCCTGTTTATTTCTCTGGAACTGTATACTGGTGGACCTTCGGGAATACGGCAAACCTACCCTTCGTTTTAGCTTACGGCCCACAGCGCGCCACAGCCTTATACCTTATACACTTTATGCCAACATTACCTCACCCGGTTCGTACTGCACACGACCGATGCAGATCCAGACGAATTCTCTATCACCGTAAAATCTACGCGGTCACAGATATATAATACTTTGTTTCTCAGTGTTTACACATCAAATATTGTACTATGATCAGCTATCAATTTTTTGTTATACGTCACAAGTATGACGCAGCTACGACGGAAAACCTAATCGTTGCTTGCAACGAGCTCGTCTCTAGTTTCTATATACTTTTTTCATGTAATCGAAAGATAATCCACTATATTTAAGTGAAATTTAAAAAAATAATGTTCATGTATACCGCATAAAAATAGCAGGAAAATCCCTACCCATCATGCTTTTCCCCAGAGACCACCCCCCTCCCCCCTGGATTTTATACGAAACCGTGTTTAGCTACCGAAGCTCGGGTGATAACGTTGAAAAATTGCGCGAGGTATCCCGAGTACTTCCGAATGGAGAAAAGATGTAAACATTTCCCATTATAAATCTCCGTAAGAAAATTGTTTTCGTTCCTGTGAAATTTTATCAGTTAAAAAGGGTTAATTGTTCAATGAAGATATCTTGGATAGAATCCCTTTCATAGATTTCAATTGTATTTCTTTCACAGGTCTGTGCATTTTTATTAAAAATCATCAGAACTCGATGGAAGCAAAAACTCGGGGTAGACTATAGGTAAAGAACTAAATCTAATGCTAAATACATGGTATAAGTGGTGTGTGTTCAGTTGTCAAATATATAATCAAACTTTGTACAAAATAAGGAAGTTAGAATTACGAAAGGTGAGTCAGAATATCTCATAGGTCCGTATGCTCTGTTTCTAACAGCGACCCTTAGAGTTTTAGTCATTGGCCAGGAAAGGGCTCCTTCACGCTAGAGAACAAATTCAAGTTGTTTTCTCGCCTGGCTCTGTTAAAATACGCTATTCACCCCTAATTTTGCTTGTCAAGATTTCTTATGATAAGGCTAGCCCCCCCCCCCCCCCCCACCCCACACCACCCACCCTATTTTCAAATTGCTTCCGACGCCCCTGAGAATACTTTTGATGAAGTCTCAAAGGATGTTACTCAACTCAAAGATTGTATTATGTTAATCTTAGTAAAATGTCTGCTGATAAAAAAATGGGTTGATGAAAGACCTTTCCTTCCCCTCCCCTTCATGTTACGTGTACGTGACTGTAGCATACTTCAGTAGCTTTGTTTCCACGTGTGGCGATCTATAGGAAACGAAGATCGTGTCAATGTCGGCGCTGGCACGATAAAGATACCCCAAACCCACACCCACAGAGACAGGAGTGACCAGTATCCAGTACTGCATAAAGTCGTAAATACGTTCAGTCTCGTCACGTGGAATGACCTTTGAAGAATAGAAATTATATAAACTATTTATTTACATATATGTAGACATACCTTTCCCGACCCCCCCCCTACCTCCCCGAAGTGACGGTAAGCATAGTACTATAGGGGCTTTGTTACACGAGAGGCGAACTAAAGAACGTGAATGTTGTGTCATTGTCGGCGCTGGCACGATAAAGAACCTCCACAGCTCCAAGAGTGACCAGCATCTAGGTCTATAAATGATGGCGTGATTAAATTCCATCATAGTCCGCTTACAAGTATACCTAAGTATCTGCACTTTATCCTACGTAACATGCAGTTAGCCAGTATTTAATGAGCTGTGTACAAATCAAAACATGACACGCTGTCAGGGACGACCAGCAGAGGCACTTTAACTTTTTGTTCACTCTATTCTCGTTTTACTTTTTCAAAAAATTTCTCAGTAATTTAAATTACTTAATGCACCTGGGAACCTAACCCCCCCCCCCCGAATCCACCCCACCCCTGCAAACAAATTACACCCTCCTCTCTTTCCAAAAAAAATATTAAAAAAAATAAAGTGTTTGACACAAGACAGAAAATATGTAAATTTTTTTTTATTTCCTCACTCTTTATGAAAGAGATATCGATGATATTTTTCTTTGAACCCCTTCTCAGTCCCATATATTCAAACATATTGATTGATTACACACGTTTATTATATCTCCGTGCCCTCTTTACCTTTCTATCAATGATCTCTATTTCTCTACGGTCTAGGGAAAAGAAACTCCTTTTTTGAAATAAAGATTCGTCGCATAGTTTGGAAACTATTTCATGGCATGCGCGGATGTAGACCCGACCCGACCCCCCCCCCCCCCGGAAAAAAAGTAAAATAAATCAAGTATCGCAAATATGTCTCGGAACCCCCCCCCCCCCCCCCCCAGCAAACTCAATACTATCCTTTGGACCCCCCCCCTCCCCCGCAAAAAAGTTTCATGGTCCTTGCATGCATGGTAATTGTCGCATATGTTTATTGTTTCTTTAATATCTCCATATATTGGTACCATTACAATGGCGGTCAAATTTCAAAGCATTTTGAATATAAAAATTTATGATTTCATTCAATTTTTCGTTTATAATTTGATTCGATTGAAGTGCATATGCCAACTATTCATGACATTTTGTTTAGTGACTTCAGTTCAACAGGTGCGATGTTTGTGCTGCTGAAATAAACACGATTTCCGGTGTCAGTCCGAACAAGACAGCGTGCTAAATTGATGAAACTTCTTAAACATTGTAAACAAGTCACAGAGTACATCAGCTTCTGGGTAAGAAGATAAATTAAGAGAATTCTTAAAAATATCAAAACATATTCTGACCAATGTTACTTGGAAATATGTAGACATATAAGATTGCTTTAGAAGTCATCTGTGACATGAGTTCCATCTCTTTATACATGACATTTTGTGTTACAGAAGTAGATCCACCACCACACCCACTGTACAGAAATTCCTGGACTGGATCCACGCATCCACTCTGTAAATTCCTGGATCCACCACGCCTCTAGGTTTGAAATGTTCATTATGATGTCGTATTCAACCACCCCCCCCCCATCCCCCATTCCCCCGCAAACACATAAAAAATAAGTTTTCTTTGAGCATATACCGATATAAATAACTGAAATATAGATGAGATTAAATGATTAAGAAAACTAAGTTGATGATAAATACATTTAAAATTAATATTCCAATAACTTTTTTTATTTTTAAATGATTCATTATATGAGGCCAAACCGTGGGACCAAAACGACTTGGGGTCGAAACTATAGGATGCCGAAACGACAAGCATCACTGTGACGTATATCGAACAGACGATAGATCAGAGGCAGCAAAATGAAGGATACTTTTACCCATTTAGATCGATAATGGTTCCCCGTGTAAGAAATGAAAGTACAGGTGTGTTCAAATGCTGTTTATATTGTACAATGTGGTCTGCCTGTGGAATTATTTATGCCAGCGAACACGGAACGGAAAGTCTCGAATGTTCTCCAAACCAACTTTGTACAAATGACTACGGGTAAGTTTTTATTTGTGTTTTACATATATACAGTGGATGAGAGGAAGAAAAAGACAAACATGGTCATCAGGCTACATAATTCCTGTTACCTTTGGGCCAGTGTCCTGGTATTAAATTATTCTTGAAGTAAATTATTGTGCACTGGTGTCAGATAAAATTTGTGTTAGGGGCCCCTAAAATTGTAAAAGCTTTGGGGAGTTGTTTTATGTCAACAAACAACATGTACCGGTACATGTAGATCTCAGTGATTTCAGAGTGACCAATCATCAGACAGAACCACTCTGCCCTGGACCCACTGGTGACCTTGGGTGACACCCAGACCCCTTGATGTAAAATTGGACCCACTGATGTTTAAAAGATACATAACGTTAAATGAAAAAAGGATTCCACAAAATTTCCATTAAAGCGTAAAACATGGTTGAATTATTGTAAACTGATGGGCTGTATTGTACAAAGTTGAATTTCTGAATGAATAAATTAACATTTCCATTAAAGCATAATTTACGTAGAATATTAAACGTCTATGTGCATGTTATTTTTTGGTTGAACTTGAGGACAACATCAATTTAAATGTTTATGTAAATATATACATTCATGAATCAATGTTGACCTTTATAACTTACATTGAAATTACATTTAATATGATATTGTCAGTGAATTATTTATTTAGAATATACCAGTGTGATAGTGGGTTGTCCCAAGAATTAAACAAGTCCACTTGAGGGTTCTTCGATCATTTATTCGGATACATGGATAGGATTAAAGGATTTAAACCCTGTAATATAATTCATAGATATCAGCATAAAAAGGATCAATTGTTTACAATAAGTTTCAGCATAAAAATATACAATCATATTCAAATACATATTCATGAAATACATTAATGCTCAGAGTTCACTAATCAAACTATTTGTAAAGAAGGATAACTCTGATCATAATTTCAGTGTCAAGAAGAGTTACTGCCCTTGAACACAATTTACAAAAATATAGAAATATAACTTTGCAACGATCACCTGTTTATGGAACAAGGTTTCATGCACAATCCTGCAGATTACTCTGACAATGGTAGCTAGTCTCTAATATAACTGACTGCTTCAAATATGTTGATGAAATAAATAAATAAGTGAAATCGTCTCTTGAAGAAATTAGGTCTTACTCCTAGGAATACTAGCCTTGGTCTGTCACAAAGGCTACTCAGTTAAAGCGGGAAAAAATCATAAAAACATACTATTGGCTAAGTAAACCACCTGATCTTGTCCACATTGAGTAAGTGACCATACAGGTGAAATGACTTAGGGCTATAAAATATTAGAAACCACTAGAAAAGGTAATTAAGTAATGATTACTTGATAGATGCATAAAAGACAGGGAGTTATAGGGATAGTAGTCTGTTTCTAAATATATACATGTAAAATATGGAATATAGGATGATGATGATGATGTTGAAGATGAAAAATGAATAATATGCATGAATGTAATTATCATAAAATGCACCCTATTACACTCTCCCCCCTGCTTGAAAATGATGTCCCATCATTTTGCTGGTTTAAAAGAATATGAAAGTCTATTTCACAATAACTTTTAAAAGTCCATCCAATAGTTTATCACGATGGTCTTTCAAAGCTGGTTCTTTAGTTACTTTCAGAAGGAATTCAGCCTTGTCTCTCCAACTTGTCTCTGTTACGTGTTGATTTACGAGAAAATGGCCTGTGTTCATCCATGTTGGTTTTCTTCTAACTCTTAATGATCTACGAACTTGAGGTTCTGGTGAATCTTCAAGTTCCTGGGATTCTGCATCTTCCTCCTCATCATTCGTATCCAAATGCTGGATAGCGTCTCGATCAGCCGGCTGTTGTTCTTCATCTTCTTCAGCATCTGCGTCTGCATCTGCATCATGTAAGAAGTCCTCTTCTGCAATATGTGGTTCATGGACAGGTTCCACAATATCACCTGCATCCAAATCACCAACATCTTCTCCCAAGATCTTCTCAGCAGCAGTGTGAGGAACATGTATGACGTCATGTGGGAAGTCCATGTCTTCATCACTGTCTGTGTCTGATTTAACAGGCTCAGTTGGAGTTGGCTCTTCTGATTTGTTTTTCAATTTCCTCTTTCTTGGTACTGGCTTTGGTAATATGTCGATTCTTTCTGGTGGTATGAAATTCAAAGGAAGTAATAAATTCCTATGCAAAGTTCGCACTTTTCCTGATTTGTCTTCTCGCTGGACTCTATAAACAGGAATATCAGGATTTGGTTGTGAAAGTACTAGGTACGGTTCACTCTCCCATTTGTCGGCAATTTTGTGTTTTCCAGTGAAAGACACTATTTTGACGAGAATTCTATCTCCTGCTTTGAGTGTTGCCCCTCTTACTTTTCTATCATAAAAATCTTTCTGCTTTTCCTGAGATTGTTTTACATTCTGTTGTGCCAAATTGTAGGATGTTTCAAGTCTCTCTTTAAGTTTCTCTATGTAATGAGTCATTGTCTGTTTATCTTCATATGGATTTGTTTTAAAAGCTAAGTCAATAGGTAGTCGGGGTTCTCTGCCGAACATAAGATAGAATGGGGTCTGTCCTGTTGAAGATTGTTTCATACAGTTATAACAGTGAACTATCGGACCAATATGTTTCTTCCAGTCTTTCTTCTGTTCTGGGTGTAGAGTTCCTAACATCTTGATTAAAAGTTCGATTGAATCTTTCACAGAGTCCATTTCCCATCGGGTGGTAAGGTGTAGTTCTTGATTTCATCACACCAGTAATTTCACATAATTCTTTGATAAGGTTACTTTCAAAATTTGCTCCTTGGTCGGTGTGGATTTTCTTTGGTATTCCATAGTGGATGATAAAGTTATTGAATAAAACATCAGCTGTTGTTTTTGCGGTTTGATTTCTTGTTGGAATGGCTTGTGCATATCTGGTAAAATGGTCAGTGATGACAAGTACATTTTCGTAACCTCCTTTAGATGTTTCTAGGGTAAGAAAATCTAAGCACAAAAGTTCCAAAGGTTGACAAGTTTCGATGTTTACAAGAGGTGCTTTGTGGTTTTCAGGTGATTTTCTCAATATACATCTTTGACATTTTTTAATGTATTCCTCTATGTCAACTGTCATTCTATGCCAGAAGAATCGGTCTTGTATCAATGATGTTGTTTTATCTCTCCCAGGGTGACCCATATCATCATGTAGTGATTTCAGAATTGTTGGTATGTACGATGATGGTAATAGTAGTTGATACTTCTTCTTTTTCTGGACAAGAGATTCTCTGTATATGATTTCATTGATGATTTTCAGCTTCTCAAAATTTCTGTATATTGTCATATGTTCTGGAGATGTTGGCATCTCTTTTCTGAATGGTTTGACTTTACTCCTAATGTATGGAAACCAAAATTTCAAAACTGGATCATTGTATTGGGCGGTAGTGATGTCTATTTCTTCATCAATTTCTGGCTGAATCAAATCTTCTTTTATAGATTCACAATCTATGGCAAGACATTCTGCGTAAGGTGACACATTAATGGCATTGCAAATGGATTGGATTGCTTCTCTTGAGATGTTGCAAGTTTTTTCATGGTTTTGGTTTGTCAGTCCAGGTAAACGGCTTAAGCTATCTGCATCATTGTTAGATTTTCCTGGTCGATAAATAATATCAAAGTTAAATGATGCTAAATTTGCTATCCATCGTTGACTTGTTGCATCAAGATGTGCTGTTGATAGAACATAAGTTAGAGGATTATTGTCTGTATAAACTGTAAAGGTTTGTCCGTAGAGATAGTCTTTGAATTTTTCACAAATGCTCCATTTTAAGGCTAGAAATTCCAGTTTATGTACAGGGTAGCGTTTTTCAGATTTGCTTAAACCTCGACTTGCATAAGCTATTACTCTCTTTGTGTTGTCTTGTAGCTGATAGAGAACTGCGCCAAGTCCTAACAAAGAGGCGTCTGTATGAAGTTCAAATGGTTCATTGTAATTTGGAAATCCTAATATTGGTGGTGATGATAAATGTCTTTTGAGTTGTTGAAATGATTTCTCTTGATCTCCTCCCCATTCCCAAGATGGCGGTGCTTTGGAATTCTTTTGGCTCTTCTGTGAAGTGGGTGGCATCAACTGATTTAATGGTTTCGCAATCTTTGTGAAGTCTTTGATGAAACGTCGATAATAACCAACGAATCCAACAAACTGTCTTACTTCATCTGGTTTGGTTGGTCTAGGCCAATTCACAACTTTTTCAATCTTGTCTGGATCTGGTTCGATTCCATTTTTAGAAACTACGTGACCTACGTATTTCACTTTATCCATGAAAAATTGACATTTTTTAGGTGAAAGTTTTAAATTGTTCTCTCTGATACATTGGAATTTGCTTTGCAGTCTTTTAACGTGTTCTTCAAAAGTTTTTGAAAATACTATAAGATCATCAAGGTAGATGAAACAAATGTTCAGATTTAGATCTCCTAGACAGTTTTCCATGAGTCGTTGATAGGTTGCGGGGGCGTTAGCTAAACCAAATGGCATGCGATTATACTCGAAAAATCCCAAAGGTCCTACTGTGAATGCTGTTCTCTGTTTATGATCTTCAAACAATTCAACTTGATGATATCCGCTCTTCATATCGAGTACAGAAAAGTATGAGTTTCCACCAAGAGAGTCTAATATTTCTTCTATTCTAGGAAGTGCATATGCATCTTTAATTGTTCTTGCGTTTAACTGTCTATAATCGACACACATGCGCAGATCACCGTTTTTCTTTCTACACAGTACAACGTTACTAGTCCATGGTGATTCTGATCTTCTTATGATTCCTGCTGTTAATAATTGCTGTAGATGGTCTCGAACTTCTTGGAACATTGATGGCGGAATTCTCCTGTGTCTTTGCTTGAAAGGAACTTCATCATTCATGTTTATCTTGTGTTGTACTCTGTTACTGTGACCAATGTCTGTATCACTAGTCGAGAAAATGTCTTTGTTTTGTTCCAATATTCTGTATCCATATTGCTGTTGATTTTGTGTCAGATTGGTTGATGAAATTTTCACTAAATTCATTACATCTTGATTTTCTGAATCTGTAGAGGTAGTTTGTGGTTGAACATCTTCAATAAGTACAGGATGTAGCTCACACAACAACGCTTTAGGTGGTATCTTGACAGTTCTTGTAGTGATGTTGCTGATGTTGACTTCTACTTCATAGTTGTCTTTGTATTTGTACGACACTAAAGATGGAGAAATGTCAAGGTCATCTGGTATAACAGATCTACTAGTTTTCTGAAGTACTGCACAAACAGGTTGGTATGGTATCTGTCTATCTATGAATCCAGATATTGTCACTTCCTTGTTTGGTGGTATGATTATACTACAAGTCTCTGCTGATTTAACAATGCCTAGAATGTTTCTATTGCGGTTAAGTTCTTTCTCTCGTAGAGCGACACATCTAAATGCTAAGTACCATGGTGTTTTCATTTGGGTATTTTGCAGAAATCTTTCGCCATTTTGTTGTTTCACACAGTTCATGATATTCTTAATAAAGTTTGTACCAATTATAGCTGGAACTTTCTTACTGTAATCAGTTGTCGGTACAACTAACATAAGACAGTCATTCGTATTTGGTGAACTAATATCCTCAGTGCTGACAGTTACTTTGATATATCCTAAGTATGGCATGTTCTCTCCGTCTGCACATTTGATTTTAACAATGTCGTCCAACGAATGGAGTGGAACATCTTGTAGGTAAGAATTGTAAAAGTCAGTGTTGATGGTACACACTGTAGCTCCAGTGTCAAGTAAAGCTGCGGTATCTACACCATTGATGTTAACGTGTATAATATTCTGTTCTCCCATCAGTCCTGGTATTTGTTGTTGTAATTCAGTGAGGCTCTGTATTGGTTGACCGTGGCCTAGCGTCTGCCTCTCGATGCTAGTCCTCTGTAGTTTAACGGTCTGCTGACATGGTCTGTTCTCACTCGACATCCATACTGAACGTGTCCTTCCTGTCCACATCTATAACATATGGGTAGTCCATTAGGTCCCAATGAACTTCGTCCAGGTCTTTGGTGTCTTGCTTGGAAGTAATTTCCTTGTTGACCTCCGAATGAACTTTGTTGTTGTTGTCCAAACTGTTGTTGTTGTATGGGTACTTGTGGACGAGGTGCAACTGGATGCTGAAAGCGTGCTCCATTGTTTCTAGGGAAGATGTTTCTATTATATGGAGGCTGAGGTTGCTGTAGGCGATCATCTTTCAGTTGTTGCACATCAGCTGTTAATTTGAGTAGCATCCCTTTGATGTCATCCATACCGGAAGCTTCATCTTCTTCGTGAGTTACACTCATAACGGTTGGTCCAGTTTTCTTTCCTTTGTTTACTTTTCTTCTCTCATGGTCCTGTTCAATTGCTCTTAGTTCTGATCTAAGTTCATCAAATGACAGAATTTTATCATGGATGTATCCAGATATATCCTTCAAGTCAGATCGAAGTCCATCCCAGAATGCATGACGTAACATATTGTCAACTTGAGAATGTCAAACTTCACTATGCATCACAGCTTTATTTATGATCTGTTCAAGTCTACATCCCCAGTCAGAAACACTTTCATTTTCCTCTTGTTGAGCACTATAGAATTGTCCAAGTATTCTTTGACAACTGTCAATAGTATCGTAGATGGAGTTCATTTTCTGAATGATGCTATCTATTGTTGCTCCTGGTCCGAGTCTCATGAGGATGTTGGCTGCTTCTCCTTTCACTGATCTCCGGATGGCTTGTAGAATCTGATCATGTCTGTATACTTTCTCGTTGAGTAAACATTGGATTTCGTAGCGCCATAGTTCGTAACTTGTTTCTCCTCTCGGCGATCCAGAAAATGTTGAAATCCTAGGAAAGTTCATATACTGTTTGGTTGTCTCATCTGTTTGTTCAGTTTTTATTTTCGCTGTTGCTCCAAGTTGCGACTTCTCCTCCAGCCATTTCTTGAGATCGTCTGGTGTATCGCATTTTGGTTTTAATTTCAAAGCTTCAAATGCTTCAATGATTTTCTTTCCTTCCTCCTCAGAAATTTTGTCTCCCATGCTGAATTTTCAGTTGGTACACAATTCACAATATTTAAATGCAAATCACAAATATCTGCTTTTTCACTAAATTTCACAGTTATATCACTTGAATTTCAGCGTCTCCTTGAAAATCACAGCATAGTGTTCACAGTTCACTCAAATGAATGATTCAAGTAAATGTTAATAGTCATATAGTATTCATTTGAAGATTATCTGCCCTTGATGCATGTGCTTTACATGCATAACATGAGTGGATGAAAGGGAGAATGAATGGGTGAGTGTGTAAATGAAAAATGTTGACCTAATGATCAAAATGTTTGAAAAAATAATTAATCAGGTTTAAACCAAAGAAAAAAAATGATGTAGGACTCAAATGCAAAATGTATATCTAAATTCAAAATGCAACTGTCAAAAATGAATGCAGTCAGAGGCAGAAAAAAAAATTTTAAATGTCAAAAATAAATTGTCAATGGAAAAAAAATGGAAAAATTTATCAAATTAATGAAAAATGTCTTACTTTTAGATTGCTACATTAGGGCTAATTCAAAAAATTTAATCACAAATTGATTTCAAAAAAATTTTCAAAAATGAATAATGAATTGCTCTGTATAAAGGGCAATAACTCTACATAACAAAATAAATTGCAAGTATTTATAGCAATGAAAAATGAATGATGATTTTAAAACTGATGATGATTGGCAGAATTCAAATATTGAAAATAAATACTATCTACATAGAAACATGAAATACCAAAAGTCTATATTTGATAATAATCAAATAGATCTAGTCAAAAGAGATCAATCAATGCTCAATGCAATGTCAATAAAGTTACTACAGACACCCAGACAGACAGTTAAACAGTCATCAAAGCAAGAATCACTTTCTTAATGTTCTAGTCACTCACATGATCAAAGAGGCTGCACTGTCTGCTGTCTGTTAACTCAAGGTGTTGAATGGCTCCGGAGTCTGGAATCTGGAACAGGTCAGGATTCAAGAGTCACAAAACATGAGTCCAGTGTTCAATCAGTATAGACCTCGGCTTTCCACCATAAGAATCTGTAGACATCAGTCAGCTTCATGTGTGGTCCCCATCTCCTTGGTATCCGAATGCAACGTGGGCGCCAAATGTGATAGTGGGTTGTCCCAAGAATTAAACAAGTCCACTTGAGGGTTCTTCGATCATTTATTCGGATACATGGATAGGATTAAAGGATTTAAACCCTGTAATATAATTCATAGATATCAGCATAAAAAGGATCAATTGTTTACAATAAGTTTCAGCATAAAAATATACAATCATATTCAAATACATATTCATGAAATACATTAATGCTCAGAGTTCACTAATCAAACTATTTGTAAAGAAGGATAACTCTGATCATAATTTCAGTGTCAAGAAGAGTTACTGCCCTTGAACACAATTTACAAAAATATAGAAATATAACTTTGCAACGATCACCTGTTTATGGAACAAGGTTTCATGCACAATCCTGCAGATTACTCTGACAATGGTAGCTAGTCTCTAATATAACTGACTGCTTCAAATATGTTGATGAAATAAATAAATAAGTGAAATCGTCTCTTGAAGAAATTAGGTCTTACTCATAGGAATACTAGCCTTGGTCTGTCACAAAGGCTACTCAGTTAAAGCGGGAAAAAATCATAAAAACATACTATTGGCTAAGTAAACCACCTGATCTTGTCCACATGTATGTAAGTGACCATACAGGTGAAATGACTTAGGGCTATAAAATATTAGAAACCACTAGAAAAGGTAATTAAGTAATGATTACTTGATAGATGCATAAAAGACAGGGAGTTATAGGGATAGTAGTCTGTTTCTAAATATATACATGTAAAATATGGAATATAGGATGATGATGATGATGTTGAAGATGAAAAATGAATAATATGCATGAATGTAATTATCATAAAATGCACCCTATTACACCAGTATGTAATATTTGTGGTCTCTTTACAGGTTCCTGGTGTAATGGGATGCAGTAAACTAATTGACTAAAGAAAGAATATATGTGGTATAGTAGTCATGTATTGTTACTATTACATGTATTATGTAGCTAAACTCTGTATTTTTAGGTCACCTGAGTCATTCAGGAGACCCATTGCTATCACAAGTTCGTTGTCGTGTGTCATTCATAGACATTATAGTATACATTTCTTAAGTGGGTATGAGGGCATAATGTAAAGATGTTTGATCCACCTCTAAATTTATCACTGGAAATATAGCACAAAAGCACTGTGACGTCATCCATGACCTTTTTTGTCTTTGTTTACGTATCTCGACTCAAAACGAAGTATGGAAGCATGTAAGAAATCTCTTGGGTCTTACCAAAGCTCTTGTGCTGTAAGAGCACAAAAAATGAGAGAGAGAGAGAGAGAGAGAGAGAGAGAGAGAGAGAGCGATTACATGCCTCGTGATGTCGGGTCCTGGTCTCATTCATCATAGTAATAGAGTAACTCCCTGAATGTAAATGTCGGCCATTTTTTGACATAACACCACAGGTGAAAACATTAGAAAGCATTATGGGACGTAGACAACATATTTGTTGGATGAATCTGTAGGTTTATTTTTCCCGCGCAAACTGGTTCTTAGATCTCGCTTCACTCGCTATAAATCCATTGTAAATAAGAGCTTACTAAAGATATGTCACATCTAAAAAAAAGTTACAATAGGACCAGACAAAAGGCAAATTTTGGGTAAGCCCTCTTTTCTATAACAGGCCTAAAACTAAGTTATGATGATGTTGGAGAAATGAACTAAGAAAATAAGACTACATGTTTAGCAGAGAAAGTCTGAGAGAGAGAGAGAGAGAGAGAGAGAGAGAGAGAGAGAGAGAGAGAGAGAGAGAGAGAGAGAGAGAGAGAGTAAGAGTAAGTATGTATGGGAGAGAAATAGACAGAGAAACCTGGCAGACATGGGAAAGGTAGGAAGAAAGAGTATTTGTTATTCTTAAAGCTGAACACAGCTCATCAATAGACATTGTCCTCAATATTTCTCTATCGTCACCGCTATCCATACAATCCATATAAGCCACAGACCTCTTAACAGTTGATTGTATTTCGCTGTAGAGGTCTGACCTGTGTGGACGTGACTCGCCATTTTACTCGGTGATGATGAAATAAAGTTTTACGCACTCTTTCAAAGCAAGGAGAATGCTAGGGTTTAAGCAGAAAAAGTCTGAAAAAAGTAAATATCAGAGAGAGAGAGAGACAGAGACAGAGACAGAGAGACAGAGAGCAATTATAGTACATGTTTAGTAGAAGTAGATAGAGAAGTATTCGTAAAAAATTAAAATGGCCGCTGCCAATAATAATAATGAATATTATAGGTTTTGTTTGGAATGGACAAAAAAACTAGATGCTGTCATTAGACAGTAATACCCGCACCAAGTGTTTGCCCCTAAATAACACTGTTTTGTACCAGTTTAATTGAAAATGAAGGCCACATGCAAATTCAGGTAATACATTAAAAAATTATAATTTTCATAACTGAAGGATGAGATCCCTTCCCATATGATAATACACATGAGCAGCACTTTATGTGCAATTTTGGGTTGAACTCTTTGCAGTGAATTTTCGGTTCATCAATAATCTTAACATTTCATGTCATAGAAAGTATAACAGTCTATATAATTATTACAAACAAAATTAAAAATTAAATTATGCCCCCTCACCGTGGCAGTTGCCGGTTTTAGATTTGCTTCTGTGTGCCTACATGTACATCATCGTGTGCACAGATTTAGAGAAGGGTTGGGAGTGAGGGGTCCAGACCCCCCCCCCCCCCGACCCCCCATGAAAATTCATTTATATCAATTGTAAAATTACATTGGACCCCAATGCTCTTACAGACATGTAAACGCTCTAACCAATTGCGCTTCAATGTTAGGTAACATTATTTGGGGGGTAAATATTTAATTAATATTTAATATACTTTATTGTTTATCTCAATAGGAAGTATATACATCACAATATGCAGGTGTCCTGCATCACCTTAAATCTGTTATTTACCTAATAAAATAGCTAGTGCAAGTGGATTTGAAGAATAGGTCATAACAATACATGCATGTTACAAATAACTGATCTTTGTCTGAAGTTACGTACACAACACAGGTCTGCAGGTATCATTAGCGGGTACTAGTTTTACCCAGCTCTTCGATTAAATGGGTTCAAGTGTATACATACATGTCTGTGTTTTCCATATGCAGAAAAGGATTAGTTAAGATCAGCTAATTCTAAAGGAATTCATAATTGTGTTTTAATTTGATTATCATTATGATGCTGACCAATATAGGTAAGCATGCATAATACATGTAGTAGCAGTAGCACAATATAATGAAATGCCAGCATACATATTAAGTGCTACTTTCACTTTCTTTAGAAAGTGCGGGTATAACAATCAATTTTTTTCTAAAACTTACCATAGTACTTTGTTATATTTGTTTCTTATCACTCTTATATTTTGACTAGGGGTAGATTTATACAAGTTCTGAATTATATTTTTGCTGATAACAATCGTGAATTCATTTATTTTTGACCATTTTTGATGACTTGTTGTTTTGTGTGATATCATAGTGAACATTCCCCGTACGTTTTGGTCAGCAGGACCACAATGTAGACCTTAACAGTGCTACGTCCGAGTCACGACAGTTTAACGGTATGCCCGTACCCAGGGAACACGTGAGAAAGAGGAGAACTAGTTTGGATGTCATATTTGACTGGTTCTATGTAACAGGTGGTGAAAAGTCAAGTCTCAACCAGGACTCGAACCCAGGGCCTCTGGCGTACCGTGCCAAGGCTCTATCCACTGAGCTTTTGAGACCCGATATATTGACTGACAGTCACACACCTGTTAACCCGGTGACAATTATTTAACGGTATGCATGTACCCAGGGAACGCGTGAGAAAGAGAACTAGTTTAGATGTCAGATTAGACTGGTTCGCTGTCATTGATTACAAGCGCGCCTCGTATTATCCTAGCGGCATCGTTTGGAATCAAGGGCAAGTTATCCAGTATAGAAGTCAGATAAGAACTCATCTTATTATTGTATGTCAGGAATACCTGTTTTAATGACACTGTGTTTGTGGTTAATAGATATATAAACTTGTGAATGTAAACAATAGGTGACAGAGAGGACCAAAATCACACCAGTAACAATTTTTATTTACATTAAACAACTAGTAGACTAATTGTTCACGGAACAATAAGAGGTCTTTCCACATTTTATAATGAATAAAAAAAATGTCTAAAAATGTTGATAAATCTTGAGTTGAATAATTAGAGAAAAATGAATATCGGAAAAAAGTTTATTTCTCCAATGCGGTATCGAACCGAGAACCCTAAGATTTGTAGGCAAGAGTGTTGCCACTTCGCTATTTCACTTTCTACTTGATAGAAAGTAAAATTTGTTGAGTTGTGTAATCAATTTGGATGCCTTGCGTTTGTTGTCGTGTGTCATTCATAGACATTATGGTATACATCTCTTAAGTGGGTATGAGGGCAGTAGTCATTGTGTTAGTCCATGGGTAAGAACTGTAAATAATATCAATGTATATCGTGTAAAAGTTCACATTATACATACACTGTATATTTGATAATTACCCCGGTAGGTGTGATTTGTGTTTTGATAAAGTTATAGTCTGTTCTCTACCTGGGGTAAAGAAAAACTGCATTTACATGTATTTTGATATGTTTTACAGTGCTACTGTTGTGGCGAGCGCAGCAAGAATTACACATACCTTGCATCATTGTCAACTTAGTGTTATTTAGGTATCAACGAACGTCAAAGAATTTGAGAGAGAGAGGAAAGAGAGAGAGAGAGAGAGAGAGAGAGAGAGAGAGAGAGAGAGAGAGAGAGAGAGAGAGAAAGAGAGTGGAGAGAGAGGAGAGAGAGAGAACATGTAATGTTTAATGGAGAAGGTCAGTTATAGTGAGAAAAAGAAAGTCAGAGTACACGTTGCTCAGAAAAGAGAGAGAGAGAGAGAGAGAGAGAGAGAGAGAGAGAGAGAGAGAGAGAGAGAGAGAGAGAGAGAGAGAGAGAGAGAGTAAATCAAAGGGCAATAGGTAGCAAGGGACAGTTTCGGATAAAGTACCCATCATTTGTTTTGTAAAATTGAGAATTGCTGTACTTAAAGGCTTATTAGTGTTGCTGAAATTCATGAAATGAGTTTTAATGATTAGGCCAAAAAAAGAATATGTGTGTTTCCTATTTCATCAGATATTAAAATAGGGTAGGTAAGTCGGTTTTTTTTTTTAATGAGCTTTTCAGGTTTTTTTTTCCTTTCCTAGCATATGATTTTTCTATACATTAATAAAGAGAGAGAGAGTAAATCAAAGGGCAATAGGTAGCAAGGGACAGTTTCGGATAAAGTACCCATCATTTTTTTTGTAAAATTGAGAATTGCTGTACTTAAAGGCTTATTAGTGTTGCTGAAATTCATGAAATGAGTTTTAATGATTAGGCCAAAAAAAGAATATGTGTGTTTCCTATTTCATCAGATATTAAAATAGGGTAGGTAAGTCGGTTTTTTTTTTAATGAGCTTTTCAGGTTTTTTTTTCCTTTCCTAGCATATGATTTTTCTATACATTAATAAAATGTATTTTACAGGTGGACCAATTGTGAATAGTGACAACTGTTACAGAATTAAAGCTTTCTTAAATCTTAGATTAATTTGGAATGTATACGAAGATTTTATTTTTATTTTTATGTAAATAGAAAATATAAATATGACAGCCACTATAGATTAACTGAGTATAATGCTCATTTTCACAAATATATTATATTAATAATAGTTATTAGTTCTATTTTCTTGGTTATCTGACATAACAGTAGACATTAATATCATAACTGTAGGTGTTGATTTCATGAACAGAGGAAATTCTGGTTGATCAAACGAGAGCCTTAGAATTAAATCTTTTCAATAATTTAAAAAAAAAATGAATACATCATTAATGGTTTAAGACTAATTTTAAAAATTTCATTTGCAACTGAAATGCAGCATTTTAAAATCATATTTATAATGTTAATGATTGTTAGGCCTATTCAAAGACTTAAGATGTCTGCAGTCTCCACACCCAGAAATATAAAAAAAAACTTTGCTTCTGCTTTTTTCATGTACATCTTTATATTAATTTTGAACACATTACTGCCCTAAAAAAAACTATTTTTTGCATTGATAATTTAGCTAAAATAACCAAGGATAACTTTCATCCATGCTGTCAATCTGCACTTAGAAATCTTTAAAACGCTTTGATAAGTGGTGTTTTCTATTCAATTGTTACAAGCGTTTTTTAAACTCTGATTTGTAAAGACTGTATTGTTTAAACCAATTACGGTTGATAATCTGGATTTGGAATAAAAAATAGGGTCGGTCGGGAAACCGGAAACACACATATTTTTTTTTTTGCCTTATCATTAGTTAGAGGGATGTCTCTTGTCGAAATTGATATGCAATATGTAGGCCCCATATTTTAGGTACATAAAAATGAGATTCAGAAATAAAATGCGAAACCTGCGGCTATGACTGTTGTGTTGACTTTACACAGTGAAAATGCAAGTTACAGACGGGAGGGTAAATAACACGAAAAGTAGGTGGATGGGACATTATAAACTATACACCAGTAAGTTTCTGACATGTGATGGTGCAACATGCACATGGTACAGAAGGTCAACCCTTTGCAGGGAATTGGCTGGGGGAGGTCTAAAAAGCTGAAAAATCATGAAAAATTAGCAAAATATGAAAGGGTCAAAATCTCAAAAAATCCAGTATGTAGAGAATTTTACAGGTTTTGACTAGTAATTTTCTTCAGAAATTAGTGATTGGCCTCATGAAGAGTAAATTAAAGGTATTTGTGCTGAATGGGAACTGAGGAAATTCTAGTTACAGAGTTCCGAAGACACACGTTCCCCGACTACAATGAAATGTATTAAAAAAACTGTCCTGTGCCACTTTCAAGACTACATGGCATTTTCAGATTTCTCATTGAACTGTAATTTTGAATGGATTTTGTACCATAAGTACATTTGTAGTATATTTTGGTAAAATGGATGATTTTGTTGGTTATATATGTCATTACATGATTTATTATCTATAATATACAAGGGGAGTAACTCCCTTTTAAATGTGTAAAATGACTACCACTAGAGTAAATTGGCTTAGAAAGTAGGTATTTCCTATCCTGATGACAATTAATAGGCTTACGTTAATTACCGAGATAAGAATTAATACTGTAAAACAGTTTCGATCAATTGAATCATTTAAATTATAAATTTGCAGCAATTTTGCTGTCCGATTTCATAAAACATTTAATAACATTAAGCAACCTGACTTATATAACCCAATTTTTTTTAAACAGCATATTTTTCTTTCAAATAAAATTCACATGTAGACAAATGCAGTTATCAAAATATATATGTCAAACAATTCAAGTTTTTTCCTCCTACCCAAAAGTTATATTTTAGATATATTTACAGAATTCAAAAAGCCACCCCCTCTTTCCAATTGTCTCCATTACCGACTTTATTACCATTACATGTTGGATATGTAAATGTACATTTGACCTTGAAATAACATCTGCTATAATAATTACTCTTGAAATGATCAAGAAACAACAAATGTTTACCCTTTTATTGTATATATGCATCAAAAATGTAGAGAAACATGTAAAATTTGAACATTTTTCATGGAATTCTCATCTGTCCCAAGGTACCCGGGTGTGTTTGAATTTCATTTTAATTAAGAGCAGACATCACACTTGTAGGTCTTACTATTTTAGCAAAGTTAAAAGGAGACTAGAACCCAAAATAGATAAGATATTCACTAAATATGATTATAGGCTTATTGTTTCATGAAAACAAGAAATCACATGTATAGCGGCATGCCTTTTTGTGAATAAGAATGTTACATTTCATCCATTTACCAAGAAAAAATCAATTTTCAATATCAGCGATGGTTGTTTTCAAATATATGTGAGAAGTGACTCAAGGGAATTGCCACAAGTTTCATAATATTAGGTTAAATCTGATAAAGAGAATAACTTGCAAATAACATCATCAGATAAGGACTTCCTGCAAATATGCACATCTACCGGTATTCCTATGTTAACCACACAATGTTTTTTGAGTAATTAGAGAAAAATCAATATTCGAAAAAAATAAATATTTCTGCAATGGGGTATCGAACCGAGAACCCCAAGATTTGTAGGTGAGAGTGTAGCCACTACGATATTTCGCTTGCTACTTGATAGAAGGTAAAATTTGTTGAATTGTGTAGACAATTTGGATGATGATAGAAAGAAGAAATGGAGCGTTCTTCCGTCCATCTGAAGTTGATACCCAATGTTGTGAAACCTTTAGAATAGATAGGCGCCTATAGTTATTGGTTGAGAGAACAGTATTTGTTCATCAGTTTATTAATAAAATCAGTGCTGTTTGTAAACAATGTGGCCGTATAGCGTTGACTAAGAAAAAAAACAAGCCAGGTCAAACTCTGGTCGCCAGCGGGTATTTGAAGGTGTGGAATGTCACGTCGGCTCAACTGATGCACATTCTCCTGTTGATTTGAAATGCATGTGCTTAGAAATCTATTAACTGTCATGCATTTGTGGATTACAAGTAGGAAAATCTTAACTGAATTAAGGCCAGTCATGTATTTCAGCCAAGTCGGTAAATAAACAAACTGGAAGAAATGTAAAAACAGATATTTAGTGAAATTTGAGCATGAATTTATTAGATACAAAGATCGAAGCGTTGAAATTTCGTTTCTCGGGACGATGGTTTGATGCCGCTGGAGTGGATAACTTTCTTCAATATGGTTCATTTCGTTTCAAATTTGTAGGGCAATTAGATTTAGGTGTGAGAAACAATCCCATGAATTTTCGCAAAGTTCTACAGAGTTTAACTGGAGCTGGAATTTTTATTCGGAGGCGTAGTCTAAAACATGGTCTGGAGTCAAATGGCAGGCAGAGTTTCAGACTTTCAAAAATATCTGACAAAAGGTTGTAACACTTTGTTAGGTGTTCTTTAAAAAAGAAATATTAATTTCAAGTTCAAATATCGAGGGTCAAGTTCATATAAGAATTCAATCCTTGTACAAAAGAACGGAAAAAGGGGGGGGGTGAATTGTACACTGCAATTTGGCAACTCCTTCAGTTTGATTTATTGATAATTGTAAATTTAATTCAGCACTTATTGTTATGAACAATTGTTGACATATAAGTGAATGCATGTGCAATATTTTTCAGCTATTAAAAATCGACCATAACTTTTACATCAACCGCTAAATAGTGAAAGTAGTATGTCAAAGACCTGTGAAAATCTCCATCTCAAAAGCGCTTGATCATGTTGATTCCTAATTCGTTCCTTGGACTTTAAATGTTTACCTTCAAATATTTTTTTGCTGATCAAATACAGAAAGGCCCATTGTTAGTGATCAGTGTATTTATAAAGTTTTTTCTGCTTCTTTACAGTGCGACATGAAACTTATAGGAGTGTCTGGGAATCAGAGACGACCGGTGTCATATAATATTTTGAACCCCGCGATATATTGAACCCGGGTTCAAAATATCGCTGCGATATATTGAACCCCCCCATAAAATATTGAACCCAGGTTCAATATTTTATGGCCGCGATATTTTGAACCCCCCTCTATTTTTCATTGGTATTGGAGAGGGGGTTCAAAATATTATGGCCGTGATATTTTGAACCCCCTACCTTTTTCCAATTCCCATTGGAAAGGGGGTTCAAAATATTATGGCCGCGATATTTTGAACCCCCCTCTATTTTTCATTGGTATTGGAGAGGGGGTTCAAAATATTATGGCCGTGATATATTGAACCCCCTACCTTTTTCCAATTCCTATTGGATAGGGGGTTCAAAATATTATATATGGCCGCGATATTTTGAACCCCCCTCTATTTTTCATTGCTATTGAAGAGGGGGTTAAAAATATTATGGCCGCGATATTATGAACCCCCCTTTATTTTTCATTGGTATTGGAGAGGGGGTTCAAAATATTATGGCTGCGATATATTGAACCCCCTACCTTTTTCCAATTCCCATTGGAATTGTAAAAATAAAGGGCATAGCCCTTTTCAAAAGGGAGATAATTGCGAAACAGTAAGTATAGGGTGCATGTCTTTAAAAATCTTCTTCTCAAGAACCACTGCACCAGAAATGCCAATATTTACACAAAAGCTTGTATATATAGTGAAGATTCTAAATTGTAAAAATCGTGACCCTCGGACCAAAACTGGGGCCCCAGGCGGGGTTCAAAGTTTAACATAGAAATACATAGGAAAATGTTTAAAAAATCTTCTTCTCAAGAACCACTGCACCAGAAATGCCAATATTTACACAAAAACTTGTATATATAGTGAAGATTCTAAATTGTAACAATCGTGACCCTCGGACCAAAACTGGGGCCCCAGGCGGGGTTCAAAGTTTAACATAGAAATACATAGGAAAATTTTTAAAAAATCTTCTTCTCAAGAACCACTGCACCAGAAATGCCAATATTTACACATAAGCTTGTATACATAGTGAAGATTCTAAATTGTAACAATCGTGACCCTCGGACCAAAACTGGGGCCCCAGGCGGGGTTCAAATTTAACATAGATATACCTTAGGAAAATGTTTAAAAAATCTTCTTCTCAAGAACCACTGCACCAGAAATGCCAATATTTACACAAAAGCTTGTATATATAGTGAAGATTCTAAATTGTAACAATCGTGACCCTCGGACCAAAACTGGGGCCCCAGGCGGGGTTCAAAGTTTAACATAGAACTACATATGAAAAATGTTTAAAAATTTTCTTCTCAAAAACCACTTCACCAAAAATGCCAATACATACACAAACGGTTGTATATATAGTGAAGATTGTAAAAATCGTGACCCCTGAACAAAAAAGTGGGGCCCCAGTAGGGGTTTAGATTTTAACATATATATAGGAAAATGTTTTAAAATCTTCTTCTCAAGAACTATAGTGCAACTGTTTGGGATATTACTATGCATACATGTACATCCTTAAATAATGTAGATTCAAAAAATTGTAACTCCCGGACAATTGATGGGCACCAAGAGGGGTTCAAAATTTAAACATTTTAAAAAACATAAAGGAAAAGTTTAAAAATTTTCTTCTCAAGAACTACAATGTTTTAGTTTGTGGAATTTCTATGCCTTCGCTCATGAAGATTCCTAATTGGTAAAATCGTGACCCCCGGACCAATACTGGGGCCCCAAGATGGGGTCAAAGTTTATTATAGAAATATAAAGGTAACGTTAAAATATCTTCTTCTCGAGAACTACAATGCCTCAATTTGTGAGATTACTATCATGCATACAACCTTGGATAATGAAGGTTCGACAGTTTTAAAATAGTGACCCCTGGACTAATACTAGGGACCCAAGATGGGTTTAAAGTTAAATGTAGAAGTACCGGTATATATGGAAAATGTTTAAAAATCTTCTTTTCGAGAACTACAATGCATCAATTTGTCAGATAACTACGTAAGCACCCTCAAATAGTGTAGATTCGAAATTATAAAAGCTGTGACCTCAATCTAATACTGGGGCCCCAAGAGGTGTTCAAAGTTTAGCATAGAAATATAGAGGGAAAATGTTGAAAAATCTTTTTCTAGGGAACTATAATGCTTCAGCTTGTGAGATAACTATGCAAGCATCCTTAAATAATGTAGATTCCAAATAATTAAAACTTTAGCCCTGGACTAATACTGTGGCCCCAAGAGGGGTTCAAAGTTTAACATAGAAAGATATATTGAAAATATTTTTAAAAAGTTTTTCTCGAGAACTATAATGCTACAGTTTGTGAGATTATTATGCAAGGATCCTCAAATTGTGTAAACTCTAATGTAGTGGAACCAAGAGTTATCTTTCTTGATGTTCTGTACAGTCTGAGAGTTATTTCTCTTGAAGTGGAACTCTGCTACGTTCAGTTTTTCAGGTTGTGTACGTGCGGTCCTACCGCAGTGCTACACATTTTCATTCCTATGTTACTGTTTATGTTGTTCAAGCCAACCATAAACCTCGGACCATAACTGGGTCCCCAGAAAGGGGTTCAATGTTTAAAATAGAAAAAGCATATGCTACGAAATGTAATGTTACAAGGAACTGCTGTTCAGGTGAGCGATGTGGCCCATGGGCCTCTTGTTCCAATTCCCATTGGAGAGGAGGATCAAAATATTATGGCCATGATATTTTGAACCCCCCTCTTTTTTTCATTGCTATTGAAGAGGGGGTTCAAAATATTATGGCCGCGATATTATGAACCCGGGGTTCAATATTTTATGGGGGGGTTCAATATATCGCAGCGATATTTTGAACCCGGGTTCATAATATCGCATAATATATTGAACCCGGGTTCAATATTTCGCGATATCAAAATATTATATGACACCGGGAATCGGAGACTTCACTGTATTAACTCATCTTCACTGTATTAGCTTGTCTTCAACATAGGGTTTTTATGTGGTATTGATTTTGCTCTGCATCAATCTCGTAAACTTATTAAAAAAAGACAATAGGTTTTGCAACTTGAACATGTATTAAGAAAATAACAGTATAATAGTTTGAGGTATCTTTACAGGTTCCTTGTGTATCAATAAAGAGTGGACTGATGGAGCAAAGAAAGAGTTTATGTGGTATAGTATTCATGTAATATCACTATGTTTGTGTAGCTATATAGTATTCATGTAATATCCCTATGTTTGTGTAGCTAAACTCTGTATTTTTAGGTCACCTGAGTCATTCAGGAGACCCATTGCTATCACAAGTTCGTTGTCGTGTGTCATTCATAGACATTATAGTATTCATCTTTTAAATGGGTATGAGGGCAGTAGTCATTGTGTTAGTCCTAGGGTAAGATCTTTTGCCCGAAGGCCTAGGTCGAGGACTGCATCAATTTCTTACCAAGGTACTGACAATATAACTATTGCCCTCATCCCCATTTGATGGTTGATCTGTAAACAAGAATAGCATATCCTAGTGGTAATGTCAGGGGAGGGATATTTAATTATCTTCTTGGGAGAGATTGAAACAATCAGCCAGGGTGAGGGGGATAGCCGATAATATATTATAGGCCAGTAGTTAATATAAATCACCTCATATTTGGAAAGTCCCCATTTTACATATATTAAAAAAGTAAAAGCAGCAAGAGTACAAGAGTTTAGCTGAGAGAGAGAGAGAGAGAGAGAGAGAGAGAGAGAGAGAGAGAGGAGAGAGAGAGAGTTCATATTAGTTGGACAAACAGTTAAAGTCTGTTCTCTACCTGGGGTAAAGACAAAACTGCAATTTACATGTAGTTTATAAATTATCCATTGTAAATAAGAGCTCAGTTTATATAGTGTCACATTTCACAAAAAAGTTACAATAGGATCAGACATAATGCAAATTTTGGGTAAGCCTACTTCTCTAAAACAAACTTAAAACTAAGTCATTGTTATGTTGGAGAAAGGAACAAAGAAAACAAAGAGTACATGTTTAGCAGAAAAAAAGAGAGATAGAGAGAGATAGAGAGAGAGAGAGGGGGGGTATGTACATACGTCTCATTGAGAGGGAAATAATACCCCAAAGGCGGGGAATACATGATGGAAAGACTGGAATAAAGAACACTTCTATTTCCTTAGCAGAGAATGTCTGAAAATAGTAAATATTTGAGAGAGAGAGAGATAATGTTTAATGAAGAATAACAGAGATAGAGAGAGCAAGAGTACGTGTTCGCTAGAAAAGTGAATGAAAGAGAGAGGGGGAAAGTACATATTTTGGAGAGAGAGGCAGAGAGTGGGAGAAAAAGAGCAAGAGTACATGTTAAACAAATGAGAGAGAGAGATAGAGGAGAGAGAGGGTGAACATACATCTGTATGATAGAGAAATAGACACAGAAAGCTGGCATATATGTGGGTAGGACTGGGAGACAGAGCATGTGTATTTCCTTGAGAATGTCTGAAAATACTAAATATCTAAGAGAGAGAGAGAGAGAGAGAGAGAGAGAGAGAGAGAGAGAGAGATGAAGAATGTCAGAGATAGTGAGACAAAGAGAGAAAAAGTACATGTTGATCAGAAAACTGAAAGAGAGAGATAGAAAGAGAAACAAAGAGAAAGTACATATTATGGAGAGAAAGAAAGAGAGAGAGAGAGAAAGATAAAAAGCTTAATGAAGAATGTAAGAGATAGTAAGACAAAGATAGCAATATACATGTTGTTCAGGAAAGGGCATTAGAAAAAAAGAGAAAGAGAAAGTACATATTTTGGAGAGAGATAGTGGTAGAGTGAGAGAAAGAGTAAGAGTACATGTTAAACAGTGACTGTTACACAGAGAGAGAGAGAGAGAGAGAGAGAGTTTAATGAATAATGTCAGATAGAGAGATAGAGAGACTAAGAGTACATGTTGATCAGAAAGTGGAATGAGAGAGAGATAGAGAAACAGAAAGTACCTATTAAGGACAGAGAGCAAGAGAGAGAGAGAGATAGAGAGAGTAATGAAGAATGTCAGAGATAGAGATACTAAGAGAGCAAGAGTACATGTTGATCAGAAAGTGGAATGAGAGAGAGATAGAGAATAAAGAGAAAGTACATATTAAGGAGAGAGAGAGAGAGAGAGAGAGATCAAGATCAAAGAATATCAGAGAATCAGATAGAAAGAAAAAAAGAAATGACATATTTTGGAGAGAGAAAAAGAGAGAGTATGAGAGAAAGAGTAAGAGTACATGTTAAACAGTGAATAATGTTACAGAGAGAGAGAGAGAGAGAGAGAGAGAGAGAGAGAGAGAGAGAGAGAGAGGGAATGATTAATGAATATAAGGTCAGAGATAGTGAGACAAAGAGAGCAAGAGTACATGTTGATCAGGAAGGAGAAATAGAGACAGAAAGAGACAGAAAGTACATATTTTGTTGAGAGAGAGAGAGAGAGAGAGTGAGAGAAAGTTAAAGTGATTTTATAGAAAGAGAGAGAGGGAGAAAGAGGGAGATATATGTTTAGCAGTGAAAGGATGATACAAATAGAGAAACAAGAGAGAGGGAGAAAGTCACCAATGTTTAGCAGAAAATGTCAAAAAGAAAATTTTCAAAGTTTTAACCAAAAAAAAAATTATCTTCTGGTCAAGTGTTTTGATTATCTGATGATAATAGACCATTAGTTATCTATGAATCAAAATATATTGTTATTTCAAAATAAAGTCTGTGATATATTCCTTTTACTCAAAATGATATTATATAATGCATGTAATGATATTGTATAAATTAATTATAAAATAATTTTGAACGAATGTGGTTGACATAATTCTAAAACACTTTATTTTTATTTAACAGGTTGTGATTCAAAGATATAGACATGGACACAGCAAGCTCCACATATAGAGCACATAAGTGTTCTAAGTGTCCGGGGGACACAGAGTACCATTGTGTATCGTGTCCATGTGATCTGTGTCCCCAGTGTAAAGAGAACCATGTAAAAGATCTCAAAACAATAGACCATGATGTTGTGTCACACCGTGATAAAATCAACTACATCCCAACACAAGAGATCTGTGTGAGACATCCTAGCCATGTTTATACAAAGTACTGTGAACCTTGTCAAGTTCCTGTGTGTGGTTCTTGGTTTGGACATAAATCACACAAACTCCCTGTAAGAAGTTTTCTCTGTGGACAAAGAAAGCACACAATTCTGGATATACAAACCGCTTATAAAACAAAGCAACAACAATACAGAGGAACCATTCACACCATCAGAAGTGAAGCTCTCTTTTACAGACCTGTTCTCCTGCCACGAATCAAAACTGATTTCAAAACCTGTCGCACAGAATTCTCCCTCTATCAATCAGAGATGTTAACAAAGGCCCAGACACTGAAGAATCGCATTAATATAGTGAGAAAAGATTTCATGAAAAATGTGTTTTGTGACTTTGATTTTAAACACAGATGTTTAAAACAGATGAAAGAAATGAGCAGACATATTGTCAGCCTTCAGGAATATGAACTCAGATATGTACAGCCAGCATTCACATTCAGTGCACTACAATTCCTCTCCTCCACAAAGACAGCCCTCCCCCAGATACATCTTACACTCCACACCAGCCAGCTCTCCATGACTGAGTCACTCAACAAGAAGGATGTGATGGAGTCACTGAGTGCAATCCAAATCACAGAGAGAGGAAACCGACGCGTAGGAAACCAGTGTCTGCTGAAACTGACGTCTGGTGCTGAGTTCCATCAATCTCTCACACTGACAGGTGTTTATCGTTGTGATCACATTTCCTGTGTGACATCAGACCGGGTCTGGGTCAGTGATTATAGAAACAATCTCATGTTGACAGACACAACAGGTGTCCCTCTACATCGTGTGGAGGATTCAGATAGTGATTTATATGTAGGTGATGGATTACACACAGTGAACAGTGAGAGTGAACTGATTTATATAGATAGGAATTATAACATCAAAAAACTGTCAAAGGATATGAAAACAACCACCACATTTATAGAGACAACAGACTCTACATGGGGACCACGGTGTGTGTACTGGTCCCCGTCCACTGGGGATCTACTGGTCGGGATGTATAACGATGATACAGATACAGGCAAGGTAACCCGGTACAACCAGAGTGGACAACTCACACAAACGATACAGAACAACAACACAGGTATGGGACTGTATAGATCACCTATCTATATAACAGAGAACAACAATGGGGATGTCGTGGTGTCTGACTCTATAACCCCTATGTCTGGTGCTGTAGTGGTGACAGAGCGTGGAGGAAGACATCGTTTCTCCTACACAGGACATCCATCAGGATCAGGTCTATGGCCACATGGAATCTGTACTGACGCGCTGTCACACATCCTGGTGTGTGATTATACAACCAAAACAGTACAGATGATAGACAGGGACGGTCAGTTCCTGTCACATCTACTGATAAGACCATCAGGGATATTCTCACCGTGGGGCCTGAGTTATGATGTCAACACTCACCGTCTCTGGGTTGGATCAGTGGACAACAACACGGTGGTTATTTACAGGTATATCACCAGACAGGACGCTCTGACAGGTAAGTCTGAGTCATTATCATTGTAAATTATATAATATGTAGTTACAAGTCAGACATATATTGGATGTGATCTTTATCATTTGTCAATATAATGTAAGTACATATTTATTTATAAACATTCAACATCACATACTCAAATATAAATACATTACATGTCTGTTGAATAATTGACTCATCAAATATATGTATATGTTTTTCAGTAATAAATGAATGAATGATTTAATTAAATACATGTTTATATGTTTATTATTAATTGATAATGATAATTGATACATTACAACAGACAAACATTGCCGTGACAATCATTATACAAGATGTGATGTTTGTAATCAATGTGTTCCATCTGACTGTTTGTGTCTGATGTTTGAAGATCTGAATCCAGCCACTGCTGATGTGATGGAGTCACTGAGTGAAATCCCAACCACAGGGACAGAAAAACCACAGCAAGGAAACCAGTGTTTGCTGAAACTGATGTCTCCCCCCGAGTTACTTCCCTCTCTCACAGTGACAGGTGTTTATTGTTGTTATCATATTTCCTGTGTGACATCAGACCGGGTCTGGGTCAGTGATTGGAGAAACAATCTATTGTTGACAGACAGAACAGGTGTCCCTCTACATCGTGTGGAGGATTCATGGAGTGGTGGTTTATTTGATGGTAAAGGATTACACACAGTGAACAGTGAGAGTGAACTGATTTATATAGATGAGGATTATAACATCAACAAACTGTCAAAGGATATGAAAACAACCACCACATTTATAGAGAGAACCGACTATACATGGGAACCACGGTGTGTGTACTGGTCCCCGTCCACTGGGGATCTACTGGTCGGGATGTATAACGATAATACAAAGACAGGCAAGGTAACCCGGTACAACCAGAGTGGACAACTCACACAAACCATACAGAACAACAACACAGGACTGGGACTGTATAGAGAACCTAACTATATAACAGAGAACAACAATGGGGAAGTCGTGGTGTCTGACTTATTCAGTGCTGTAGTGACAGAGCGTGGAGGAAGACATCGTTTCTCCTACACAGGACATCCATCAGGATCAAAACTATGGCCACGTGGAATCTGTACTGACGCGCTGTCACACATCCTGGTGTGTGATGATACAACCAACACAGTACAGATGTTAGACAGGGACGGTCAGTTCCTGTCACATCTACTGATAAGACCATCAGGGAGATTCTCACCATGGAGCCTGAGTTATGATGTCAACACTCACCGTCTCTGGGTCGGATCAGGGGACAACAACACGGTGGTTATTTACAGGTATATCACCAGACAGGACGCTCTGACAGGTAAGTCTGACTCATTATCATTCACATTAATTAGATATAGATAACTAAGACACACAGTCCGTGTTAATTATCAGTCAATAAGATACATGTAAGACATGTTTATCTGTGTGATTGTTTGTCAATATAAACAACTCATTGTTACAGGGTTAGATGTATCTATTTCATTAATTAGATGTACAGTCACATGTCATTGTATTAAGTTAATTAGAATAAAAGGTCATTGTAATTATTTTTGGGAACAGATGTACTTGTAATTAGTTATTTTGTATAAGTTAATTAAATTGGTTTAATTAATCATGCTAATTAGGTAAATATTAAAGCATGTGTCAATGTAATCAGTTTGACCTTTTAAGTTTTACAGTTTTTAAGATAGGTAGTTGTTGTCTTGTAGATCAATTGTACATATATCAGAGATGTGCATATAACTTGGATTTATATTTTGATTATTTATGTGTACATACACTCTACAGTAATTAGATTTTATACTCCCTTACATGGCTTATCAATTATATCTTAGTATGAGTGTAGTAAATTCTCATCTGACAGTATGTATTTAATTCATTTGAATGCTTTTATAATACCCTGTAATTTAGTGATGGGAAAAAGATGTTACTTAAAATTGGGGCTTATATCTGTTGATTTTTTATTTTTCCTTTTTGCACAGAATAAATTTTGTTTATTGATTAAACATCATATTCAAAGGGGAGTAACTCAAATTTGACTTCATCAATTACAAACGAATAAAGAGTTATTCCCCTTTTTGTAATATATTTTAGATAGTTTCATATCAGAACTGGTTGTTGACCCCTGACATGTTTTTCTATGAAAGTTAATTGAATATCAGTAAATATATAAGATTTAAAAAAATGCCCTAAATATGTATGTTATTGGTGGATTTAGCACATTTCTTTATAGTGGTCAGGTAAATAGAAAACTCATGTTTATGTAAATAGATATTGAACATCATTGTAACTAAGTTAAAGTGTACTGATGTTTTTCTTCAACAATTTGATTTTTTCTTTGTATTTACGCTTTCCATTAAATTCATAATACTTATAAACAATGCTTTTTGGTGAGTTGTAGCAAGCTGTAGATAGAACTCAATAAATGTGATATTTATTCATAGTTTTGTCTTTTTTCTTAGTAAGACAGTACTGTAATATTTGGTACAAAAAAGAAGAATATGATACAGTAACTTTATTTACAAGAACAAGACAATTATTCATTGGGGCGAACTAAATAACTGACAAACCAATCTCCTTTTGGATTCACTATAGTTAGATGTTAATAGAGACTAGTCAACATGAAATTACAAAATAAATTTTCCATCCAAGTACTCAAAGTTGTTTGAAGTATTTCATTTTGACTGATAGGTTTAATTCTGGGTATTATTATAAAAACTGTTATTTTGATAACATATCTGTTATAAGCTGAAGATTAATCCATAAGTGTAAATGTTCGTGCAATAAATTTTGTAATATAAACTTCACTATTATATAAATAGTGCCTGTTTGGGAGGGGAACTGTTGAAATTGACACCCGAGACATCCATGTCAATCAACGCGAAGGGGTGTCAATTTCAACAGTTACCTTCCCTAACAGGCACTATTTATTTTATTATACTGAATGTCTTAATTTTAAAAAAAATTGCTGCTTTTATATCGAAATGAAGTGAATACTACGGCGAACCGTACGCGCATAATTAACACACATGTAACAATTCGTTGTGTTACCTGTTGCCTTTCATGTTGAATACTGAAATCTGATTGGTCAAGACGCAGTTGATAATCCGTTCTTTTACTCTCAGCATTAGCAACAGACCTGACAACGGGTAACACAACCAATTGTTACATGCACGTAAATTATACGCGTACGGTTCGACGGTTCGACATTCACTATAATAAAATAAATAGTGTCAGTTTAGATGGAAACAGGTGAATTTGACATCCCCCCAAACAGGCACTAATTATATAAAAACACATGTAATGTTACACGGAATGAGGAATTTTACGTTTAAACTGTTACCCTGCATTTGTGTAATATAACCGCACACACATGTAACGTTACATAAAATAATGCACTTTAACCGCATATACCATCACACACAATCACGCAATTTATGCATACACTTCTACACGCAATCACGTACTTTAACACATCTACCGGTATATACATTCAATCACTTAAATGCATAAACATACTTTAATGCACATACCGTTACGCACAATCAAACACTTAAACCGCATATACTGTTACACACAATCGCACACTTGGCTCATAACCGTTTGTTGCAATCACGCACTTTAACACATATATACCGTTACACGCAATCACACACGTTAAATACATGCAATCACACACTAAAACACATATTCCACTACATACAGTCACACATATATGTTTACACACAATCAAACAATTTAACAAAAATACCGATACTGGCAATCACTTTAACTCACATACCGTTACACGCAATCAAACACTTTACTACATATACCATTACACGAAATCGGGTACTTTACTACATATACCATTACACCTTAACACAATAACTGTTGCACACAATCAGACACTTTAACACATATACCGTTACACACAATCACGCACTTTAATTCACATATATCGTCACACAATCACACATTTTAACACAAATTCCGTTACGCGAAATCATACAGTTTAACAAAAAAAAACCGTTACTTGCAATCAGCCGCTTTAACGCATACATTATTACACACAACCAGGTATTTTAACATATGTTCAAAGCATTCAGGTAATTGCACATACCGTTTCTTGCAATCACGCCGCACTTTAACGCATTCTGTTACACACAGTCATGCACTTAAACGCATATACATACACTTTAACAGATAAACCGTTGCACGCAATCACACACTATACCACTTCTTCCGTTACACACAATCACTTACTTTATCACATCTTCCGTTACACACAATCACACACTTTAACACATATACCGTAACACGCAATCATATATAAATAGTGCCTGTTTGGGAGGGTAACAGTTGCAATTGACACCCCGAGAAAACCATTATCAACCGACGCGAAGCGGATTTCAACTGTTATCCTCCCAAACAGGCACTATTTTTTTTGTTATACTGGATGTCTTAATTTTTAAGAAGATTTTACTGCTTTTTATAGGAATAACGTGAATTCTACAGCGAACCGTACGCGCATAATTTTCGTGCATGTAACAATTTGTAATGTTACCCGTTGCTAAGTGCGTTGCTAACGCTGAGGTTAATAGAACGGATTATGAACTGCGTCTTAACCAATCAGATTTCAGTATTTAACATGAAAGTATAACAACACACTTTAACGCATCTACCGGTACATTCTATCACGCACCTTATGTGATTATCACAACACTCCTTATGTATTACGCTGATAGCAATATTCACGCATCACTACATCTAGGTATTCCATTCACACAAACACGAAACGTTGGACCAAATGATTTTCAGAATCGTGTTTTGAGCAAAAATACTATGACACCTACTTCACTGGTAAGCAATATCCAATGAAAGATGAAGCAAAACAGACTGAAATCCAGGCACATATATTTCGAAATTCCTCGATCATTGTGGAACGTTTTCCTGCGTTGTGCTGTTATACCATCGCACATGCGCAAACCACAGACTGCAGGTCGTACTGTGACAACATGGACTTTAGAAAACAGGGGTTTTTTTTGTAAAAACTGATAAAAAAATGACATAGTGTTACTTTCTTGGATATATTATCCCTTATATACAATGTAAGATGTAGTGCCGTCGGGATCTTCAATATGGCGTTGATGTATAATACCGTAGAAGAGGAAGGACCACAAACCCACTGGCTAGTCTGGTAGGAGCGCGGCAGTACTGAATCTTTTTATGCACACTATTACATTATTCCCCCTTTTCTTTTGATATTTCTATATCACTAAGAAATCTCACACGAGACTCTATTAATATCTCCACGTGGGTGATTTTGTTGGGTGCCAATGCAATAGAAGAGGAGGAAGGACCACAACTAGACTTGAACTCGGGATCCTTCAGTTTAAAAACCAACGCTCTACCTACTGAGCTAAAGGGTTAACCCACTAGTTAGTGCTAGTCTATTACATTGACACCCAACAAAGATATCACAATTACTCAAGCATTGTAACACCGTGGGATATCCTTGTGTTATCTACATAGAGAAGAAATCACAATTACTCAAGTATTTTAACACTGTGTGGATATTCTTGTGTTTACAACATATTAGAGAAGATATCAAAATTACTCAAGCATTTTAACACTGTGTGGATATTCTTGTGTTATCTACATAGAGAAGATATCACAATTACTCAAGTATCATAACACTGTGTGGATATTCTTGTGTTATCTACATAGAGAAGATATTACAATTACTCAAGTATTGTAATAGATGTATGTGAAGTCAAGATACGTATAATAAAGGATAAAAGCCCTGATTTATTTAGGTTTTTATTTCATTACATGACGCATTTATCGAATAAAATCACGTACACATTTGCTCCCTTTCTCCCTCAATATAATTTAGCTACATATAAATTAACAATTATGTTCTTCCTTAATACATGTACTATATAAAACCTATTACATCTCTTTCTTTCTCTCAAAATATCTCAGTGGTATGAGTGTACATTTTCATTTCTTTATACAATCATTACATACATATAACAACTTGTTTTATTATAAGTATATACCTTACTTTAACAATCCAATATTTAACGAAAAACATTTGAGTATGCACATGTTATTAATATGATATGATCATGATTTATAAGCTTGCATGTTGTAACTTAAATGAAGTAATGTTTATATTTGATATTGATCAAAACTTTTTAAAAAAACACGAATATAAATATAAACATGAGAAACCATGATAAGTGTTTAGTTACAGACAAAAGACAACTGTTAAGTTTCATTAGATATCTTAATTTTAATTACAAGGTACATTTAGTAATAATTAACAACTGTCATAACAATAAATATCAATATGAAAGAAAAGACAAACATGTTTAAATTTGATGTAATGGTCAACAAAATAATAGTAATGTCAACATTTTTAATTAATCATACAAAATTAATTAAACAAGTTAAACGTTTAGTTAACTTAATCAAGGAGACAATGGGTCAAAACTTATATCTGTTATAGTACTGAGTTATATTTTAAACAGAAATGTTGCCATTTCACTTCCCTGGCTAATAAACTATATTAACTAATCTAGGAGACAATTAATCAAAACTTATCTGTGCTATAATATTAGTTATAGCTACATCTTAAGGTGGAATATCACATCATCACAAAATGACTGACCTCTGATCAACACGACATTTAGTTTTATTAAATAGAACTTCATCAACGGCAACTTACTCCAGTGGACAAGGTGGATAAAGTATATGGCTTGTGAACCGTACATCCCGAGTTAGAATCCCGCAGGGGCTTTTGTTGTTACTTACTGATTTGAATCTTTTAGATATTATTTTTTTATCCACAAACTGCAAATGTTTCGCTTATTTAACTTATTTATAGTCTACTTATCATTATCATAATCAAATAATTTAGTTAACTTGAGTGACGTGTTCCAAGTGCGTTATTCCACCTTTGACAGGAATGTTGTCAGTTCACTTCTCTGGCTAATATACTAAAAAATATTGCACAGTTCCCTGTATTATCTAAGTCATTTTGTTTATATTACAATATATTCTATCCTGATATTAAGGAATGATTTTATTTATTCATCAATTACTTAAATATTTATTAATAACAAGAGGCCCATGGGCCACCTCGCTCACCTGAGCAACACTAGATATAATAAAATCAACTTAATGAAGTATCGAAAATATCAGGACGACGACTATTAAAATATTTTCTCTATTTATTCCCATGCAAAAATTCAACCCCCCCCCCCCTGATTATGCCCCCCCCCGTACCACCGGAGATAATGGTTTGAACAAACTTCAATCTACAATACCTGATGATGCTTTCACACAAGTTTCAGATTTTCTGGCCAATTGGTTCTGAGAAGATTTTTAATTTTTTTCTCTATATATTCTTATGTAAAAATTCGACCCCCAACTGTGTTCCCACCATACCCCCGGGGATCATGTTCTCTACAAACGGGAATTTACACCCCCGAGGATTCTTCCACACAAGTTCCAGATTTTCTGGCAAATTCGTTCTTGAGAAGAAGATTTTTAAATTATTTTCTCTATATAATCCTATCTAAAATTTTGACTCCCAATTGCGGCCCCATTTACCCCTTAGGGTCATGGTTTGAACAAACTTCAATTTACACTACCTGAGGATGCTTCCAAACAAGTTACAGTTTTTCTGATCAATTGGTTCTTGAGAAAAAGATTTTTAAATGTGTTTCTCTATATATTCCTTTGTAAAAATTCAATCCCAATTGTGGCCCCATTGTACCCCCGGGGATCATGAATTGAACAAACCTATATCTACCCTACCTGAGAATGCTTTCATGCAAAATACATCATTTCTGGTCAATGGTATTTGAGAAGATTTTTTGAAAATTCCAACCAAGTGTTTATCATTCTTAGAAATCTCCCTTTTAAAGATGGCGTGACCCTTCACTTTAAAAAAAAAAAAAACTTGAATCCCCTTCACCTAAGGATGATTTGTGCCAAATTGTGTTGAAATTTGGCCAGTGGTTCTGGAGAAGAAGTCGAAAATGTAAAAAGTTTAAAGACGGAGAGACATACAGACAGACAGACAGACGGAGAGATGCAAGCAGGACAAAAAAGTGACCAGAAAAGCACACTTGAGCTTTCAGCTCAAGTGAGCTAAAAAGGGGAATAAATCTTTAAAATTGTAAAATATATTTGATATGAACATGGATTAAAATAATCAAACCAACAATACAATTATTGTTTAAATTGTTTGACAATACACGGGTAACTTGTTATATTGCAGTCTGAATTAATCACTGTGGTAACAAAACAAAATCACACAAATGTAAAATTGTAATAAACGGTGACTTCCAAGGTCTACAGACAAACGATCCCTGAAACAATGATTACCTCAAAGTAAACAATTATCTTTGGTTTGTCTTTAACATTTCGTTCTCTCCATCACATATACAAGCCACACATCAAGGCCACTTATATCATGTACTACATTAATCCTTTGGTTTAACTCTAGTACCTACCGCACGAATTATCCTGAACATAATTTAAGTATCAGTAGAAAAATTCACATATTCACCATTTGACCTTAAAACCGTATATTTCCATAGGGCTCAAGGTCAAATCAAGGTCAAGAGAAGTGGGACCTTTGTCGTGGAGCAAGGTCAAGGACGTTCTTTGAATTTCTCTCACACCCAGAGCATCATTGAATAGATCACGTAATTTTACCTGTGAAGAATTAAGCATATATACATTATTACAATCATTATTTAGTACAAGGGGAAACAAAATCTATAAAAAATTAAAAGTAAAATTTTAAAAATCCTATCGTATTGCCGAACCTCTATAAAATAAAGTACATATAATATTGTAATAATGACGACTTCTCTGCCTAAAAGAACTATGAAACCTATAATTTTCATGAAAAACTTGAAGATCATAATAGAGTGCATGACCTAATATCGAAAAGGTTTAATACACAAATCATGCTAATAGACAATACTATTCCCATATTTGTTAACTTTCAAGATAGGTTTTATGTGGACCAGTATATGGTTTCATAGATTAACTAAAACAAGGTGGCTAGTATGCGTGTTTATAAAAACAAACCAACAATAACAGCCTCCTATCCCCCAGCCCAAGGGGCAAACAGAAACTCTCCTGTAAGCATTTAAACAATACAAAAACAGCTTTAAAAGCTATCAACTCACATCTCCTATTCCAACTTTTGCATATTCAACCTTTAATGGCTAAAATCACAATCCGGTATTTATACCAAAATCATTTTAAATACACTGCTTACCAGTGACATTGGGTAGCTAATTATTACTTTACTATCAAAATGTCTACTTCTATACTTTGAAAGTTCAAAAACTGTTTTTATTCCAAATGTTAAATTACTTGCATAACTCTTTTGATCATACAACTTCTTAATTACGTTATATTCAATGATTTATATTACTACACATGAACAAGCAAAGGAAGATAACTCCATCATGAGCCAGTGAAGGTATCTCTATTAACTCCCTGAACTCTTTCCAAATGCTTTCAAATATATAAACTTTGATGGGCAGCTTATTTCTGTGACTATTGGCCTTGCCCTGTGTGTCTTTACACTGTAACCTTGGTCTCTGTGACTAATGACCTTGTCCTGTGTGTCTTTACACTGTAACCCTGATCTCTATGACTACTGACCTTGTCCTGTGTGTCTTTACACTGTAATCCTGATCTCTATGACTACTGACCTTGTCCTGTGTGTCTTTACACTGTAATCCTGATCCCTGCGACTACTGACCTTGCCCTGTGTGTCTTTACACTGTAACCCTGATCTCTGTGACTACTGACCTTGTGCTGTGTGTCTTTACTCTGTAATCCTGATCTATTGACCTTGCCCTGTGTGTCTTTACACTGTAATCCTAGCCTCTGTGTCTTCTGACCTTGCCCTGTGTGTCTTTACACTGTAACCCTGATCTCCGTGACTACTGACCTTGCCCTGTGTGTCTTTACACTGTAATCCTTATCTCCACGACTACTGACCTTGCCCTGTGTGTCTTTACACTGTTACTCTGATCCCTGTGACTACTGACCTTGTCATGTGTGTCTTTACACTGTAACCCTGATCCCTGTGACTACTGACCTTGCCTTGTGTGTCTTTACACTGTAACCCTGATCTCTATGACTACTGACCTTGCCCTGTGTGTCTTTACACTGTAACCCTGAGCTTGGTATCCCACAGTCCACCCCAAACCTGTGAAGCAGCAGGGCGGAGTCGTCTCCCCTTTTGATGTCCCCGTCATAGCTCTTCTGTAGAGATCTCAAGTTCAACAAGTACACATCGCACGGAAGTGGCAATGACAAGAAGGAACTGTGGGACAGTAATGGTGGTACTTCTGTAGAGCTCTTTTGTGGAATCTTTTGGATTTTATGAACTAAGTGTAGATATGCCACATGAGCAAACATAGAAGGAAATCCTGATAACTTGGCTTTAATCTAGAGAAAAGATACAAATATAGATTATACAAATGCAAGGTAGGCAAATATGCAGAAAACAAATTTACAGTATACATGTGAACAGTATACAAATGCATAGTATGCAGATATACACAAAATACGTATATTCAGTCTACAATAACAGAATACAGTGAAGGACACCTATAACAAAGTCAAGGGCAATGACATTGAAAGTATAACTAAGTATACAGATACAGAGTATACAATTATACAGAATAACGAAGTATACAGATATAGAGTATACAATTATACAGAATAACGAAGTATACAGATATAGAGTATACAATTATACGGAATAACGAAGTATACAGATATAGAGTATACAATTATATGGAAAAACGAAGTATACAGATACAGAGTATACAATTATACGGAATAACGATGTATACAGATACAGAGTGTACAATTATACGGAATAACGAAGCATACATATACAGAGTGTACAATTATATGGAATAACAAAGTATACAGATATAGAGTATACAATTATACGGCATAACGAAGTATACAGATACAGAGTATACAATTATACGGAATAACGAAGTATACAGATATAGAGTATACAATTATACGGAATAACGAAGTATACAGATATAGAGTATACAATTATACGGAATAACGAAGTATACAGATACAGAGTATACAATTATACGGAATAACGAAGTATACAGATACAGAGTATACAATTATATGGAATAACGAAGTATACAGATATAGAGTATACAATTATATGGAATAACGAAGTATACAGATATAGAGTATACAATTATACGGAAAAACGAAGTATACAGATACAGAGTATACAATTATACGGAATAACGAAGTATACAGATACAGAGTATACAATTACACGGAATAACGAAGTATACAGATACAGAGTATACAATTACACGGAATAACGAAGTATACAGATACAGAGTATACAATTATATGGAATAACGAAGTATACAGATATAGAGTATACAGTTATACGGAATAACAAAGTATACAGATATAGAGTATACAATTATACGGAATAACGAAGTATACAGATACAGAGTATACAATTACACGGAATAACGAAGTATACAGATACAAAGTATACAATTATACGGAATAACGAAGTATACAGATACAGAGTGTACAATTATACGGAATAACGAAGTATACAGATATAGAGTATACAATTATACGGAATAACTTTGTTATAAGTGTAATTTATTGTATCGTCAATTTTATAACCTGAAATAAAGTCAAACAGAATAAAAATCACTAGAGACACTTACAGGGTAGTGCTATACTACCTAATTACAAGATGTATGCTACACAAGACACTTAGAGGAGATGTGCTACACTTGATACACTTAAAGGAGATGTGCTACACTAGATACACTTAGAGGAGATGTGTTACACTAGATACACTTAGAGGAGTTGTGCTACACTAGATAGACTTAGAGGAGATGTGCTACAGTAGATACACTTACAGGAGATGTGCAGATACACTGAGAGGAGATGTGCTGCACTAGATACACTTAGAGGAGATGTGCTACAGTACAGTAGAAACATTTAGAGGAGATGTGCTACAGTAGATACACTTAGAGGAGATGTGCTACAGTAGATACACTTAGAGGAGATGTGCTGCACTAGACACTTAGAGGAGATGTGCTACAGTAGATACACTTAGTTGAGATGTGCTACAGTAGATACACTAAGAGGAGATGTGCTACACTAGATACACTTAGAGGAGATGTGCTACACTAAATACACTTAGGGGAGATGTGCTGCACTAGACACTTAGAGGAGATTTGCTACAGTAGATACACTTAGTTGAGATGTGCTACAGTATATACACTTAAAGGAGATGTGCTACAGTAGATACACTTAGAGGAGATGTGCTACAGTAGATACACTAAGAGGAGATGTCCTACAGTAGATACACCTAGAGGAGATGTGCTACAGTAGATACACTTAGAGGAGATGTGCTACAGTAGATATACTTAGAGTAGATGTGCTACAGTAGATACACTAAGAGGAGATGTGCTACAGTAGATACACTTAGAGGAGATGTGCTACAGTAGATATACTTAGAGTAGATGTGCTACAGTAGATACACTAAGAGGAGATGTGCTACAATAGAGACACTTAGAGGAGATGTGCTACACTAGATACACTTAGAGATGTGCTACACTAGATACACTTAGAGGAGTTGTGCTTCACTAGATACACTTAGAGGAGATGTGCTACAGTAGATACACTTAGAGGAGATGTGCTACACTAGATACACTTAGAGGAGATGTCCTACAGTAGAAACACCTAGAGGAGATGTGCTACAGTAGAGACACTTAGAGGAGATGTGCTACACTAGATACACTTAGAGGAGATGCGCTACAGTAGATACACTTAGAGGAGATGTGCTACAGTAGAGACACTTAGAGGAGATGTGCTACAGTAGATACACTTAGAGGAGATGTGATACCCTCCATACACTTAGAGGAAATGTGCTACAGTAGATACAGTTGTAGCAGATGTGTTACAGTATATACACTTAGAGGAGATGTGCTAAACTAGATACACTTAGAAGAGATGTGCTACAGTAGATACACTTAGAGGAGATGTGCTACAGTAGATACACTTAGAGGAGATGTGCTACACTAGATACACTTAGAGAAGATGTGCTACAGTAGATACACCTAGAGGAGATGTGCTACACTCGGTACACTTAGAGAATACGTGCTACATTAGATACACTTAGAGGAGATGTGCTACAGCAGATACACTTTAAGGAGATGTGCTACAATAGATACACTTAAAGGAGATGTGCTACAGTAGATACACTTAGTGAAGATGTGCTACACTAGATACACTTAAAGGAGATGTGCTACAGTAGATAAACTTAGAGAAGATGTGCTACAGTATATACACTTAGAGATGTGCTACAGAAGACATACTTAGAGGAGATGTGCTATAGTAGATACACTTAGAGATGTGCTACAGTAGATATACTTAGAGGAGATGTGCTACAGTAGATACACCTAGAGGAGATGTGCTACAGTAGCGATATTACAGGAAGTGTGCTACACAGATACACTTAAAGGAGATGTACTACACAGATACACTTACTGGCGGTGTGCTTCTCCTCTCAAACAGCAGCCTGAACCTGTTTGGGGTCACTTTGTTGTCCCTGACCCCCTGACCTAGGCCCCTCATGTCGTCCTGGTTCAGTGTGCGGTCCAACATCACCTGGATCTCACCTGTCAAAGCATCACACATGTATTATACAATGAACTCAATATAACCTTTTACTCAGGGACACTTTGTATTCAATTTTCATTTTGTATTTCTTGATTTGTTTCTCATGTATAAAGCGGGTTTTATAGCTTCCTAAGAATATAACTGTATAAGTGGCATCTTTTGTACACATATATCTCTAAAGCTTACTAGTAAATTAAAGAAACCTATATTAATGGCTACTTTTGTGTACGACCTTTATTACAGATCATTTATTGTAAACACCTGTATAAGATACGACATTTTTACACACCTGTATTAGGTAAGACGTTTGTACAAACCTGTATTAGGTAAGACGTTTGTACACACCTGTATTAGGTAAGACGTTTGTACACACTTGTATAAAATAAGACGTTTATACACACTTGTATTAGATAAGACGTTTGTACACACCTGTATTAGATAAGACATTTGTACACACCTGTATTAGATAAGACGTCTGTACACACCTGTATTAGATAAGACGTTTGTACACACCTGTATTTAGATAAGACGTTTGTACACACCTGTATTAGGTAAGACGTTTGTACACACCTGTATTAGATACGACTTTTGTACAAAACTGTATTAGTTAAGACGTTTTTACACACCTGTATTAGATAATACGTTTGTACACACCTGTATTAGATAAGACTTTTGTTCACACCTGTATTAGATACGACTTTTGTACACACCTGTTTCTAGGCTGGCCACGCCCAGAGATTGAGCCGTCAGGACGCTGAAGCGAGTTTTGTCGTCCTCAATGAATGCCATTGCTGGCAATGGATAAACATTGGCCTGTATTGGAAGCTTGTCAAACACTTTGTGTTTTATCATCTGTAACCAAACACCATCAAATTACACCAAAATTGTGTTTTATCATATGTAATCAAACATAATACAAAAGAGGACCAATTCTAAATTCATCTTTGATCTAAAAAAGGGCTAGAATTATGAAAATAGATTTTGCCTTATTCTTACTCTTGAAGCTGTACTCTTATCTTAAGCATGCGCATATATCAATGCAAATCGTCACTTTTCTTCGTTTATCACAAGAACAAGATGGTGACTTTGTGAGTGGTTTTGAAATGTGCTGAGTTCCCCGTACCTGGAATCCGTTGAGGTCGGTGAAGAATTCCCTCTCTGAGTTCTGGACATCCGTGGAGATCTTCACTGCTAGTTCCAGATTGACCTCGTTCTGAATATCCACCAAATTGAACATGTCTACTGTCTTACCATCCACACCTGTAGATATGTATAACTGACTAAACATGTCTACATGTTGATGATTTTCTCTCATTCAAAGGTCAAAAGCCCTTTATTCAACAGAGAAAAACTACTGCAAAAGTCATTTCTGTAAAAGTTGGTCACTTACCTGGAGAATTGTAGAGTCTGACCACGTGTTGGACATGGTTGGTGAAAACAGACACTTCTGACACCACTGGTCCTCTCACAACCCGTATCACTGGGTGTCCAACAGACAGGGGCTGTGATTACAGAAAACAAACATATAACACCAGACAATTACAGACAATAAATATAACACCAGACAATTACAGACAACAAACATATAACACCAGACAATCACAAACAACAAACATATAACACCAGACAATCACAAACAACAAACATATAACACCAGACAATTACAGACAACAAACATATACCACCAGACAATCAAAGACAACAAACATATAACAACAAACAAACACATACGACAAACATATAACACCAGACAATTACAGACAACAAACATATAACACCAGACAATCACAGACAACAAAAACAAAACACCAGACAGTCACAGACAACAAACATATAACATCAGACAATTACAGACAACAAACAAATAACACCAGACAATCATAAAAACAAACATATAACACCAGAAAATCACAGACAACAAACATATAACACCAGACAATCACAGACCACAAAAACATAACACCAGACATCACAGACAACAAACATATAACACCAGACAATTACAGACAACAAACATATAACACCAGACAATCACAGACAACAAACACATAACACCAGACAATCACAGACAACAAACAAATAACACCAGACAATCACACACAACAAACATATAACACCAGACAATCATAGAAAACAAACATATAACACCAGACAATCATAGAAAACAAACATATAACACCAGACAATCACAAACAACAAACACATAACACCAGACAATCACAAACAACAAACATATAACACCAGACAATCACAAACAACAAACATATAACACAAGACAGTCACAAACAACAAACATATAACACCAGACAATCACAGACAACAAACATATAACACCAGACAATCAGAGACAACAAACATATTACACCAGACAATCACAGATAACAAACATATAACACCAGACAATCACAGATTACAAACATATAACACCAGACAATCACAAACAACAAACATATAACACAAGACAGTCACAAACAACAAACATATAACACCAGACAATCATAGAAAACAAACATATAACACCAGACAATCATAGAAAACAAACATATAACACCAGACAATCATAGAAAACAAACATATAACACCAGACAATCACAAACAACAAACACATAACACCAGACAATCACAAACAACAAACATATAGCACCAGACAATCACAAACAACAAACATATAACACAAGACAGTCACAAACAACAAACATATAACACCAGACAATCACAGACAACAAACATATAACACCAAACAATCACACACAACAAACATATAACACCAGACAATCACAGACAACAAACATATAACAGCAGACATTCATACACAACAAACATATAACACCAGACATTCATAGACAACAAACATATAACACCAGACAATCACAGACAACAAACATATAGCACCAGACAATCATAGACAACAGACATATAACACCAGACAATCAGAGACAACAAACATATTACACCAGACAATCACAGACAACAAACATATAACACCAGACAATTACAGACAATAAATATAACACCAGACAATTACAAACAACAAACATATAACACCAGACAATCACAAACAACAAGCATATAACACCAGACAATTACAAACAACAAACATATAACACCAGACAATCATAGACAACAAACATATAACAGCAGACATTCATACACAACAAACATATAACACCAGACATTCATAGACAACAAACATATAACACCAGACAATCACAGACAACAAACATATAACACCAGACAATCATAGACAACAGACATATAACACCAGAAATCACAGACAACAAACATATCACACCAGACAATTACAGAAAACAAATATAACACTAGACAATCACACACAACAAACATATAATACCTGACAATTACACACAACAAACATATAACACCAGACAATCACAAACAACAAACATACAACAACAGGAAATCACAGACAACAAACATCTTACACCAGACAATTACAAACAACAAACATATAACACCAGACAATCACAAACAACAAACATATAACACCAGAAAATCACAAACAACAAACATATAACACCAGACAATCACACACAACAAACATATAACACAAGACAATCACAGACAACAAACACTTAACACCAGACAATCACACACAACAAACATATAACACCAGACAATCATAAACAACAAATATCTTACACCAGACAATCACAGACCACAAACATATAACACCAGACAATCACAAACAACAAACATATAACACAAGACAATCACACACAACAAACATATAACACCAGACAATCACACAAAATAAACATATAACACCAGACAATCACACACAACAAACACATAACACCAAACAATCACAGAAAACTAACATATAACACCAGACAAACAAAGACAACAAACATTTAACACCAGACAATCACACACAACAAACATATAACACCAGACAATCACACACAACAAACATATAACACCAGACAATCACGAACAACAAACATATAACACCAGACAATCACACACAACAAACATATAACACCAGACAATCACAAACAACAAACATATAACACCAGACAATCACAGACAACAAACATATAACACCAACTAGGTGAATTCAATGCAAATTAGAAACAGGTAAACTCTTGGCCAATGATCATATTTATACAAAATGTTAGTAGACATTGCACTTAAATGAACATTTCATTTTGCGGAATAACTTAGCAACAAAATCCATGAAAATTGGTATTCAAGGAATAATGATGAAACCAAAGTAACATGAAAGATGTTATATTATATAACATTATAAATCATGTTTACCTTGGCCTTTCCATCAGGTAGGAACAGGTACGCCCCGCTTCGTTCTTTACCTCCCTGAGCCCCGTAAGTGTAAAAGCTGACCTCTGACCTGTGCGTTTCACCTGTGGATTTCACTGTCACACTCATAAAAATTAAAGAGGCTGAGTATTGCAGACATTGATACATGAACTCTCTGAAAGTTGCAATTTAGACAAATATTAGTTCTTAGCATTTAATTAGGAATCTGTGGTAAACACTGGTAAATGATTCACAGTACCTGAAGTAGGCCGGTGGAGCCGGAGAATTTCGCCTCCAGGAAAGAGTTGTCTATTGAGAATTCTGAAAACTCCTTCTTCTCTACTGAAAACTTAGACCTGTAGAAAATGAGAATAGTATGTCAATATCAATATGTAAATATGAGAGACAGACAGACAGACAGACAGACAGACAGGGACACAGTCAGTTTCAATATGTAAATATGACAGACAGACAGACAGACAGGCAGAGACAGACAGATAAACAGACAGACAGAAAGACAGACAGACAGAGAGGCTGGCAGACAGGCAGACAGACAGACAGGCAGACAGGCAGACAGGCAGACAGACTGGCAGACAGGCTGGCAGGCAGACAGACAGACAGACATGGGTACAATAAGTATCAGAAAAAGCACAGGTAATGCAAAATTTCTATCTACACCATTGAAGAAAGAGAGAAGGAGAAATGATAATTTAAAGAGAAAAAGGTAAATGTAGAAAAAAGACTAAGAGAGTCAAGAGTAGGATGAAAGAATCAGATGTAAACAGAGTATGACAGTAATAAACAGATTTTAAAAAATTACACCTGATAAATGGTGATAAAAAAAGGGGTTAGCTTTCTGTCTTTGTGATAATAATCATTCTACAGACTCAAGAAACGTATCTCAGTATCAATATCTAAGAATGAAAGAGAAAGAGAGAGGGGGAGAAAGAGAGAGAGAGAGAGAGAGAGAGGGAGAGGGAGAGGGGGTGAAAGAGAGAGAGAGAGAGAGAGAGAGAGAGAGGGAGAAAGAGAAAGAGAGAGAAAGAGAGAGAGGGGGAGAGGGGGTGAAAGAGAGAGGGGATGCAAGAAAAAGAGGGGACACAAGGAAGAGATAAGGTGAGAGAGAAAGTGAGATAAAAAGAAAGAGGGTGAGAAAAAACAATAAATTAGAAAACAAGAGGCCCAGGGGCCACATCGCTCACCTGAGCAACAATTGCCTTAATTCTGATCAAATTAGCATTACAGTATCAAAATATTTTGACAATTAAGTACAGTAGACCTTGCTAAAAAAAAAATTGGAAATCTGCCAATTTTTATCCACCTCGGCAATCGTCACGTGACCTACCTGAGGAATGGCCACGTAAATTTGACCGGACAAATTTTAGCCGAAAAAGTGTGATTTCCAGTGGCAATTTACTTGGGATTTTACAGAATTCCTATTCGTAAGTTATGAACATCTTCGGATAAAGTTTTTGACAATTTTGAATATTGAAAAGACGTTTATTTGTGAAAATGTCAACAAACCAACAACAACAAAGGGTCACTAAAAAATCCGAACAGTGTTCACTGAGTTCATCGAGCCAGGTAAACAAAGATGTAAACAAAAGTATTCAGGAGTTACAGACTTCGATAAACAATTTAAAGCACAAACTCTTTAGGTATGAATCTTTGGTTGACGATGTTACCAAAATAAAATCTATAATCGAAGATGAGGATTCTGGGGTAGTCAAATCACTGAAATATGTGTCCGAACAATCGGAGTGCAATTACGATGAGATTCACTCTATTCGTTCTGAAAATGCGCAACTTCGAGGTGAAGTCGATTTATTACGTGCGATGATTATCAAGATGGATCGAAAGATGGGCCACCTCGAACATGAAGTAACAGATTTACGTTCTCGTTCAATGCGGGATAACATTTTGATTCATAATTTTGCTTACACCCCCGGCGAGAACTTATCAGAAAGCATTCCTCAGTTAATTCATGAAGTTTTAGGGGTGCATGTCTCGTTTGTTCGTATTCACAGGAACAGTGTAAAGGGCATGATGAACTCCAGACCAGTGTCAATAACCGCAAAATTGGTAGACAGAAGCAAGAAAGACGAGATTCTGCAAGCACAGAAAGCTAAGAAACTACAAAGGGTTAAATTACCATTCTTTATAACATCCCAAGACCCACCTGTAGTGCTTGAAGAGCGCAAAAGGTTATATGCCATCTCAGATTCTCTCCGGGAGCAAAAAATTAAGTCAAAGGTGGAACGAGGGCGGTTGATCCTACCCAATGGGGAATATTACCGAGATCCTGTTCCAAAGATTGAGACGGCGGATGCCTTGCAGCTAACACCAGACGCGATTGATGCCCTACAACTACCCACACATTCAACGCAGCCTACTAAACTTAAGGGTTCCGAAATTTTGGCAACGGGTGTAAAAGTTAGCTCGGTGGAAGAGGTCCAGGACCTGTACAGAAAGGTGTGTGTTGATCCATATTCTGCGGCGGCGGATCACCGTATTCTGGTCTATAGGTTTGTGGATTCTGCGGGGAAAACTCATGAAAGTTTCTGGGATGACGGGGAGCACGGTGCCGGCCGACGCCTTCTACAATACATGAAAACAAATCAAATAAACAACGTGGGTGTGGTCATTACGCACTGGAGTGGCCCCAGACACCTTGATCCGGACCGCTGGCGAATCATGGAGGAACACTTGTGTGAGGTAGCCAATACTCTGGATGGGTGAACTTGTTATTTCATATGGTTAAAATACAACCCAACCAATACAATGACAAGGAATAACTATTACATATATGTAATTTGTAAATATCGTTAAATTTAAGAGTTTTTTCATTGTTTCCTTAAACTCCTTTTTTCATTTATTTATTTATATATTTATTAATTAATTTTTTTATTTATTTATTTATTTTCATAATTATTTATTTTTTTCATCTACCTTAGTATTATTTATTAATTTATTTTCTTTTTTATTTATCTTTTTATGCTACCTTTAGTACGCCGGAAATATTTTGTCTATTGTCGTCAACTTTCATTTTATATTTCCCTTCTCTTTGTATAATTACCCGGTGTTATTTTTTTTTTTTTCTTTATAAAGTTCGAATTAAAACATTTTCTGAAGTAATTCGCATACATCTCAGCAATTCTATTTACCTATTTATTTTTTAAAATATATTAATTATTTATTTATATCTCTTTTTGTGTTACCTAAGGACGCCGGAAATATTCTGTCTACTATCGTTAATCTAATATTCTGTATTTTCCTTTTCGTTACAATTGTCCGGTTTAGTGTCGCTGAGTGATATGGTCGAGGTATTTTGGCGTGTTTTTTCTTTTTCGGCTAAAAAATACCAAATACTATATAGAATATGCACTCATATCCTCAGAAACTAATCATACTCTTCTCTTTCCTCTCTTTCTTTCCCTCTCTTTCTTTTCATGTTACTGAAATGAGACTTATCCTGGAAAATATACGCCTAGGAAAGGCAGATCTACGAGCCGATAATTTGCATATATATTTGCCCAGTCTGTGTTTACAGATCTTAATGAAATATACTAATAAACCTGTAATTAATAATGGCTGAAATTAAAATCATTTCGGTTAATTGTCAAGGATTAAATGATGCTAAGAAAAGAAAAGATATTTTTCAATTCTATAGACAACAAAAATGTAATATCTTATGTTTAGTAGACACACATTTTACTGAGGAGATGGAACAAGATATTAGAAACGAATGGGGTTATGAGGCTTGTTTTAATTCCTTTTCTTCGAAATCGAGAGGAGTTGCTATTCTCTTTAATAACAATTTTGATTTCAAAATACATGAGCAAATCAAAGTAGAGAATACAGGGAATTTATTGGCACTTAGTATCTCAATAGAGAATAGAAAGTTAAGCTTAGTATGTTTGTATGGACCTAATGAGGATTCTCCAGAATTTTACCAGAATTTGAGCAATATTGTTAACAAATTACAAAACGATGAGATGATTATTGTTGGAGATTTTAATTTGGTATTAGATACAAGTCAAGATTATTATAATTACTTACATGTTAATAATCCGAAAGCGAGGGAAATGGTCTTAGAGCATATGATGTCTTACAGTTTAGTAGATATATATAGAGAATTTCATCCATATGACAAGAGGTATACTTGGAGAAAACCTACACCTCTGAAACAAGCACGTCTAGACTTTTTTCTTATTTCAGCTTCACTTATAAAAGAAGTTAGAAATAGTACTATCATGATAAGCTATAGATCAGATCATTCTCCTGTTTTTATCTCTTTAAAGTTTAATGATTTTAAACATGGTAGTGGCCTTTGGAAATTTAACAACTCCCTTTTAAAAGATTTAGAGTATGTGCAAAGTATTAACTGTCATATTAATCAAATTAAAATCCAATATGCAGTTCCAGTGTACAAAAAAGAGTCTATTCTAGATATTCAAGATTCTGAAATCCAATTTACAATTAACGACCAGCTTTTTTTGGAGACACTGTTGATGGAAATTAGATCAAAAACTATCTCATATGCAAGCTATTTAAAAAAGCAAAGGACAGAAAAGGAAAAGGGGTTACTAGAAGAGCTTTTAGAATTGGAAAAGGAATATGAAAAACATATAGATAAAATAAATGAAAAGAAAAAAGAATTAGAAAATATAAGAAACTATAAGGTCATGGGTAGTTTGGTGCGTTCACGCTCTAAATGGATAAATGAGGGAGAAAAACCAACTAATTATTTTCTAAATTTAGAAAATCGTCACTATACTAGTAAAATTATTCCAAAGATAATACTAACAGAAAATAATGATCAGATAGAAATAGTTAAACAAGAGGAGATTTTAAAAGAACTGGAAAATTTTTATAAAAACTTGTATGCAAATAATTTGATGATAACAGAAAGTACAGATATTTCACTAAGTGACATTCTAAAAGATTATTCTGTCCCTAAATTATCTGACAATGAAAGAAAATCAATTGAAGGATATATAACATATAAGGAAGCTTCTTCGGTTTTAAATAGTATGTCAAACAATAAAAGTCCAGGCAGTGATGGGTTCACAGTTGAATTTTTAAAAATGTTTTGGAATAAATTAGGCTCCTTTGTTGTTAGATCTTTAAATTATGGATATAAAGTAGGAGAATTATCATCTACTCAGAAACAAGGAATTATAACTTGTATACCCAAGGAGGGAAAGAGTAAATTCTCCCTTGGTAACTGGAGACCTATCTCATTGCTCAATGTTATATACAAAATTGGGTCAGGTTGTATAGCAAGCAGGATAAAAACTGTTCTAAATAAAATTATCAGTAATGACCAAACTGGCTTCATCTCTGGAAGATATATAGGGGAAAATATTAGATTGATTTATGATCTGATGAACTATACAGAAAATAATTATATTCCAGGGGTATTAGTTATGATTGATTTTGAGAAAGCATTTGATTCTGTTGCTTGGGAATTTATACAAAATACACTCAATTATTTTAATTTTGGCCCATTTATCTGTAACTGGATTAAAACTTTTCAATGTAATGTTATGTCCTGTGTGTCCCAGGCAGGCATTTTATCAAACTTTTTTAAACTTGGACGAGGCTGCAGACAAGGTGATCCAATATCGCCTTACATTTTTTATTATGTGCGGAAATATTGTCAATTAAAATTAAAAATAATGAAGATATTACAGGAATCAAAATTAATAACACCCAATATTTAATATCACAATATTCAGATGATACATCAATAATCCTTGATGGAACTGAGAAATCATTAAGGGCAACCATGAAAGAAATAGATGACTATTATAAATTATCTGGTCTTAAAATAAACCAAGAAAAAACTCAGATTGTGTGGATAGGAAGTAAAAAATATTCTGAAGAAAAAATCTGTTCAGAAATGAATTTTCAATGGACAACTCAATTCAAACTTTTGGGCATATATTATGATGTAGATTTAGATAAAATTGTAAAACTTAATTATGACAAGAAACTTGTTGGGATAAAATCTGTAATCGAACAATGGAGCAAACGACACTTGACTCCAATTGGAAGGATAACACTGGTTAAGTCTCTTTTAATTTCACAATTAAACCACTTATTTATAGCCTTACCAAACCCTCAGAGTAAAACATTAAAAGAATTAAACAATATTCTATTCAATTTTATTTGGAATTCAAAATGTGATAAAATTAAAAGACAAATATGTACTCAGAAGTATGAACATGGTGGGTTAAGGATGGTTGATATAAATTCCTATATTAAAGGATTAAAGTCTACTTGGATTAGGAGATTAATTAAGGATAATAATTCAAACTGGAAAACACTGCTGGAGAATTCTATTAATTTAGAAAAGCTATTAAATACAGGTTCAGATTATATTATGCAAATGCAAGAATCGTTAAAAATGATTTTTGGAAGGAAGTTACCATAGCTTTTAAAGAAATCCAAGATAACTTTAATGTAAAATCATGGCAGGATTATTGTTGCCAGCCATTGTGGAACAATAATAAATTTAAGATAGGAAATCAGTCTTTTTTTTATAAATCATGGTATGCTAAAGGAGTTAGATGTGTAATTGACTTGTTTGATGAAAATGAAAACTTTTTAGATTTTGAAATGTTGAAAAGAAAATTTAATATTCAAATGAATTATTTAACATATATGGGAGTAAGACAAGCTGTACTTTCAGATCTAAGGAAATACAACTTCATTAGAAATGAAGTTTTCAAACCTTTTATACCATTTAATATTAAAACCTTTGTATTAACAAAAAAAGGTTCAAAGCCAATGTATGATATATTAAATCAGACAAATTTAACACCAGTGGGAAAAGAAAAATGGAGTAGACATTTTGTTTTTACAGAAAAACAATGGATTTCAATATTTCATTTACCTTTTATTATTACCTCAGACTCTAAATTTCAATGGTTGCAGTACAGAATAAACCATTATATATTAACTACAAACAGTTTTATGTATAAAATTGGTAAAGTGGATACTAATCTATGTACCTTTTGTGAAGATGCTGAGGAAACAATATATCACTTATTATGGGAATGTCCAAGGGTACAACATTTATTAGCAGAATTTGTTAGAGTTTGCAACTCTAAAGGAATTAGAATAGTCCTTGATAATAAAACTTTTATTCTTGGTGTCTTAGATGATGTGAAGTCAAAAGCGTTCAATATTGTACTCATATTGATAAAAAAATACATATACAGAAGTAGATGCCAGAAAAACCAATTAACAGTAAATGCCCTTATGAATGATTTAAAACAGTTATATAAAGTATTCCAATTCTGTGCAAAAGAAAGAAGTGAAATGGATAAGTTCAATACAGACTGGGAAGTTTGGACCCATGTGATTAATTCACTCTAAGTTCTCTCTCTCACTCTAAGTGCTCTCTCTCTCCCCTCTCTCTCTCTCTCTCTCTCTCTCTCTCTCTCTCTCTCTCTCTCTCTCTCTCTCTCTCTCTCTCTCTCTCCCCTCTCTCTCTCTCTCTCTCAATAAAAAAGGTGCTCAATATGTATTTTTTTTTCTCTCTTAGTAAACGTTCATTATATATGCATTATTGATGTAATTGTTTTCGTTGCTTTCTTAAACATACTTTGTGTTCTTGAAAATTTCTGATGTATGTACGTGATGTATGTAGAAGCAGTTGGCTTTCTAATAAACACTATAACAAAAAAAAAAAAAAAAAAAAAAAAAAATTATCCACCTCTTTTTTTTTTTTGGTAAATACCAAGCCTCTTTTGTTGTTGTACCTGTGAGAAGATTTTTCTCTATTCCTATATAAGATTTTCTCTATATATTCCTTTGTAAAAATTCAAACCGCCATCACGGCCCCGCCCTACCACAAGGGACTGTGATTTTGCAAACTTGAATTTACACTAAGGATGTCTATACACAAGTTTCAGCTTTTCTGGCAAAATAGTCTTTAAAAAGAAGATTTTCTCTATATATTCCTTTGTAAAAATTCATCCCCCATTGTGGCCTCACCCTACCCCTGGACTATTATTTAAACAAACTTGAATCTATACGATGTATGGGTGCTTCCACTCAAATTTGGGCTTTCCTGGCCTAAAAGTTTTTGAGAAGAAGATTTTTAAAGATTTTTTCTATATATTCCTATGTAAAACTTGATCCCCCAATTGTGGCCCCTCCTTACCCCCGGGGACCATGATTTGAACAAACTTGAATCTACACTACCTGAGGATGCCTTCACACAAGTTTAAGCTTTTGAGGCCGAATAGTTTTTGAGAAGAAGATTTTTGAAAAATACCAACAAATTTTCAATAATTCTCAATTATCTCCCCTATAAAGAGGGCGTGGCCCTTCATTTATATAAACTTGAATCCCCTTGACCTAGTGGTGCTTTGTGCCAAATTTGGTTGAAATCTGCCCAGTGGTTCTTCAGAAGAAGATGAAAATGTGAAAAGTTTACAACGACGCCTAGGACAACAACGACGACAATGCCGACGACAACAACGACAGACAACGGACAAATTGTGATCAGAAAAGCTCACTTGAACCTTTCGCTCAGGCGAGCTAAAAATGTAAAAAAAAAAAGGGAGAAATAAGATAAGCTAGAAGTCTATATGATAACAATCAGACAACAGACTCACTGAGATGTGGGTCCGTTTCCATGGTAGTAGGTGACCGTGGCAAGACTGTTGCTGGAGCTGTCCTTTCTCTGTGATATCTGATATCTGACGATTCCCAGGGCGGGTAGCTCAGTCACAAAGGACAGCTGTAAAACACAGGGTGTATATCAACAACTCAACAAGTAATTTACAGGCAGCTCAGTCACAAAGGACAGCTGTAAAACACAGGGAGTATATCAACAACTCAACAAGTAATTTACAGGCAGCTCAGTCATAAAGGGCGGCTGTAAAACACAGGGTGTATATCAACAACTCTACTTGTAATTCACAGACAGCTTAGTCACAAAGGACAGCTGTAAAACACAGGGTGTATATCAACAACTCTACTAATAATTTACAGGCAGCTCAGTCACAATGGACAGCTGTTAAACACAGGGTGTACATCAACAACTCTACTAGTAATTTACAGGCAGCTCAGTCACAATGGACAGCTGTTAAACACAGGGTGTATATCAACAACTCTACAAGTAATTTACAGGTAGCTCAGTCACAAAGGACAGCTGTAAAACACAGGGAGTATATCAATAACTCTACAAGTAATTTACAGGTAGCTCAATCACAAAGGACAGCTGTTAAACACAGGGTGTATATCAACAACTCTACTAGTAGTTTACAGCCAGCTCAGTCACAATGGACAGCTGTTAAACACAGGGTGTACATCAACAACTCTACTAGTAATTTACAGGCAGCTCAGTCACAAAAGACAGCTGTAAAACACAGGGTGTATATCAACAACTCTACTAGTAATTTACAGGCGGCTCAGTCACAAAGGACAGCTGTAAAACACAGGGTGTATATCAACAACTCTACTAGTAATTAACAGGCAGCTCCGTCACAAAGGACAGTTGTAAAACACAGGGTGTATATCAACTACTCTACTAGTAATTCACAGCCAGCTTAGTCACAAAGGACAGCTGTAAAACACAGGGTGTATATCAACAATTCTACAAGTAATTTACAGGTAGCTCAGTCACAAAGGACAGCTGTAAAACACAGGGTGTATATCAACACCTCTACTAGTAATTTACAGGTAGCTCAGTCACAAAGGACAGCTGTAGAACACAGGGTGTATATCAACAACTCTACTAGTAATTCACAGGCAGCTCAGTCACAAAGGACAACTGTAAAACACAGAGTGTATATCAACAACTCTACTAGTAATTTACAGGCGGCTCAGTCACAAAGGACAGCTGTAAAACACAGAGTGTATATCAACAACTCTACTAGTAATTTACAGGCGGCTCAGTCACAAAGGACAGTTGTAAAACACAGGGTGTATATCAACTACTCTACTAGTAATTCACAGCCAGCTTAGTCACAAAGGACAGCTGTAAAACACAGGGTGTATATCAACAACTCTACAAGTAATTTACTGAGTACAGTTGTAAAACACAGGGTGTATATCAACAACTCTACTAGTAATTTACAGGCAGCTCAGTCACAAAGGACTAGCTGTAAAACACTGGGTGTATATCAACAACTCTACTAGTAATTTACAGGCAGCTCATTCACAAAGTACAACTGTAAAACACAGGGTGTATATCAACAACTCTACTAGTAATTTACTGAGTACAGTTGTAAAACACAGGATGTATATCAACAACTCTAGTTGGAAAGTAGACCATTTCAGGGACTGTATGTGAACTTCTGTAATATATATCTACTTTAAACAAACTCATATATTCATATGTATTTATCAGTCACAATTTGCATCTCATAAAGTGTTTTGATGATGTAGAACTCACAGCTATATATTGTGTCATAAGTGTTTTCTAGAGTTTGAATGATTGTGATGTAATATTAAAGATTTGATGTTCTTAACAATCACTCCTTTTAGGTGCATGATATAGCTGTACTAGGCTAACTGGGTTCGTCCCCCCTAATACTACTATGGTTTTATCACCATCAATGTTTCTTAAGTAATTACTAAGATATTGATAAACAAAGCCTTACCTTAAATCTTTCCTGAGACATCTCATTGGAATCCTTCCAGAAAGGGTCAGTCTGGGAGGTTATGACCTTGCCCTAAGCATCCTTGACCTCAATATTGGGGTCACTGACATGGAGGGTGACTACTTCCTGTCTGGGGTGTGTGAGGGAGTTGAACAGTAGAACAGAGCTGTAAAAGAAGGCAACTTTACAACCCTGTATTTATACCATGTGTTATAGTGAAACAGACTGCAGTAAAACAAGGCGGCAATACAACCCTGTATTTAGATCATGTGTTATAGTGAAAACAGATTGCAGTAAAACAAGTCTCTGTAGTCTATAATTTGTATTCAATTCAGATGTAGTTTAATTGTTTAACGGAGTAGAAAACATTAATACATGAATTAAATATGAGAATGATAAACTCAAGTGTAAGCTAAAAACAACAAACATTAACTACAGAGAAAAAGAAAACGGACTTCTGAAATTTTTGCCAGCCCAATTCAGTGACATTAAAGCACATTAACAATCTGTTTTAAATTAACAAGCATCATACGAGTCTGTACATAAACTGTTTTAATATGTTTAAACAAGTTATTAGTCCCCTACCGGTTTTCACAGGAGGGGACTATAGCTTTCCTCAGCGTCCGTCAGTCCGTCCGTCCGTCCGTCCATCTGTCTGTCCGTCCGTCCGTCCGTCTGTCTGTCCCACCTCAGTTTTCCACACTTTTTTTCTTTATGCGTTTGAAGAATAATATGAAATTTGTCAAACTACAGATGAAGTTTACATTTTTGTAGCGTCTGGTTGACATATTTTTGAGAAAATTAATTTCTTATATTCCAATATTTAATCATTCGGGTTCCTTATCGCGCTCGGTGTGTATCAAATAAACGAGGAAAGTATGTTGTCAGTAATATTATCGTGCATTTCTTGGACCATTCCTTTTATTGTTTCTAACAAACAAATAAGTTCTGTATAATAGTGTCAAGGATTGTGCTGTAAATTTAATCGACAGGGTTTTATGTATTATTATTATAATCGGGTTCGTTATCGGGGGGTGTTGCTAAAACGCGGAACGGAAAACGGAACGGAAAGCGGAACGGAACGGAAAACGGAAAATATCATATCACGTTTTTAGCTTTAAAAGGGTATAGACTGGCCGAAACGATTAACTGTGTATCATTTATTCATATCTAAGGAATTATTATTAAAATGTGGCTGTCTTATCGATATTCTTATGAATGTTTATCAAATATAGCATTGCCTTCAATTGGCTTTAGTTGAGTACGTAACGGAAAAAAAATCAAATGTACACAAATTGTAAAATATTAAAAGAATAATCAGCTATAGCTTTTTACTTATATTTCTTATTTGGCATAGCTGGCACAACAGCGTAACGCAGTTAGTGTACAAATTATGAAAATCTTTATATTTCCAACATGATGTTTATACTTACTTCAACATTGAATTTTTGGTGTTCTATACGATTGTAAATCATATAGACGATACAGTATCATTGAGATAAAATAAATGTTTGACTGACGACATTCACGATAAGTCTTGCTGCATAATCTTTTTGCCAATATGTCCTACTATTGTAAATACCAGTTTACCAAAAAATAAATAGCTTAATTTTATTAGACGAATAACGTTGTGGATTTCATGTTATATTTTATTTTTTCTCTAATATCGGCGTTCGTTGTCTACATCTTCTACTATTTATAATACCCGGTACTTAGTGAAACTAGTATTTTTAGTAATGTAATTTTGTTTACGTTTGCATTACTTGCCAGTTGTTCATTCCTACAGTTATAAATATTTACATATTATCTGAATAGAAAGCTCTAGACGTTGCCTGATTTGACTTTTTGATTACAAATTGGGACTATAGTCTGTCGACTCCAAAATGTTTATGCAGCACATTTTAACGATTAAAAAAAATAGACCTACCTGTAATTAGATGAAACGGGAAATATGTTCAGTGCATGTTCTGTTAATTTTGAGGAAATAATTGTAACAGAGACACTTATTGCCTCTGCTGGGGTTTGAACCCGGGTCCTCTGGCACGCCAGTCCAGCACTCTACCGATCGAGCTAAAGGGTTAACCCACTAGCCAGAGCTAGTAGGAATGCCATATACTTGACTCTACCACATTGTCCCCCTCCAAGGAAAGAGGCGTCCCGACTCTCCTGGAGTGCCAGCACCTATGGGGCGAAGTACTAGAGACAATCTCTTTCACCCGCCAGAGAATACCCAGGTCCCAACGTGGGCGCCAAATGTAACAGAGACACTTATTGCCTCTGCTGGGGTTTGAACCCGGGTCCTCTGGCACGCCAGTCCAGCACTCTACCGATCGAGCTAAAGGGTTAACCCACTAGCCAGAGCTAGTAGGAATGCCATATACTTGACTCTACCACATAATTATTCCTTAAATAAATAACCTCATATTGATATTCTTTCAATTCTTTTTTTTAAAAATTACATTACAATCCTATCACTTTATGATATATGTATAATATGTAACATATACATGTGTAGAACATGTTATCTTAGGGGATGATACCTTTGACATTGGATGATATAACAATCCCGTCACTGTATGATATATGTATAATATGTAACATATGCATGTGTAGAACATGTTATCTTAGGTGATGATACCTTTGACATTGGATGATATAACAATCCTGTCACTGTATGATATATGTATAATATGTAACATATACATGTGTATAACATGTTATCTTAGGTGATGGTACCTTTGACATCGGGTGATAAAACAATCCTGTCACTGTATGATATATGTATAATATGTAACATATACATGTGTATAACATGTTATCTTAGGTGATGGTACCTTTGACATCGGGTGATAAAACAATCCTGTCACTGTATGATATATGTATAATATGTAACATATACATGTGTATAACATGTTATCTTAGGTGATGATACCTTTGACATCGGGTGATATAACAATCCCGTCACTGTATGATATATGTATAATATGTAACATATACATGTGTACAACATGTTATCTTAGGTGATGATACCTTTGACATTGGATGATATAACAATCCTGTCACTTTCTGATATATGTATAATATGTAACATATACATGTGTATAACATGTTATCTTAGGTGATGATACCTTTGACATCGGGTGATAAAACAATCCTGTCACTGTATGATATATGTATAATATGTAACATATACATGTGTATAACATGTTATCTTAGGTGATGATACCTTTGACATTGGATGATATAACAATCCTGTCACTTTCTGATATATGTATAATATGTAACATATACATGTGTAGAACATGTTATCTTAGGTGATGATACCTTTGACATTGGATGATATAACAATCCTGTCACTGTATGATATATGTATAATATGTAACATATACATGTGTATAACATGTTATCTTAGATGATGATACCTTTGACATTGGATGATATAACAATCCTGTCACTGTATTATATATGTATAATATGTAACATATGCATGTGTAGAACATGTTATCTTAGGTGATGATACCTTTGACATCACGTGATATAACAATTCTGTCACTGTATGATATATGTATAATATGTAACATATACATGTGTAGAACATGTTATCTTAGGTGATGATACCTTTGACATCGGGTGATATAACAATCCTGTCACTGTATGGTATATGTATAATATGTAACATATACATGTGTAGAACATGTTATCTTAGGTGATGATACCTTTGACATTGGATGATATAACAATCCTGTCACTGTATGATATATGTATAATATGTAACATATACATGTGTAGAACATGTTATCTTAGGTGATGATACCTTTGACACCACGTGATATAACAATCCTGTCACTGTATGATATCTGTATAATATGTAACATATGCGCATGTAGAACATGTTATCTTAGGAGATGATACCTTTGACATCGTGTGATATAACAATCCTGTCTCTGTATGATATATGTAAAATATGTAACATATACATGTGTACAACATGTTATCTTAGGGGATGATACCGTTGACATCGGGTGATATAACAATCCTGTCACTTTATGATATATGCATAATATGTAACATATACATGTGTAGAACATGTTATTTAGGTGATGATACCTTTGACATCGTGTGATATAACAATCCTGTCACTGTATGATATATGTATAATATGTAACATATGCATGTGTAGAACATGTTATCTTACCTGATGATACCTTTGACATCACGTGATATAACAATCCTGTCACTGTATGATATATGTAAAATATGTAACATATACATGTGTACAACATGTTATCTTAGGGGATGATACCGTTGACATCGGGTGATATAACAATCCTGTCACTTTATGATATATGCATAATATGTAACATATGCATGTGTACAACATGTTATCTTAGGTGATGATACCTTTGACATTGGATGATATAACAATCCCGTCACTGTATGATATATGTATAATATGTAACATATACATGTGTAGAACATGTTATCTTAGGTGATGGTACCTTTGACACCGGTGATATAACAATCCTGTCACTGTATGATATATGTAAAATATGTAACATATACATGTGTAGAACATGTTATCTTAGGTGATGGTACCTTTGACACCGGTGATATAACAATCCCGTCACTGTATGATATATGTATAATATGTAACATATACATGTGTAGAACATGTTATCTTAGGTGATGATACCTTTGACACCACGTGATATAACAATCCTGTCACTGTATGATATATGTAAAATATGTAACATATACATGTGTACAACATGTTATCTTAGGGGATGATACCGTTGACATCGGGTGATATAACAATCCTGTCACTTTATGATATATGCATAATATGTAACATATGCATGTGTACAACATGTTATCTTAGGTGATGATACCTTTGACATTGGATGATATAACAATCCTGTCACTGTATGATATATGTATAATATGTAACATATACATGTGTAGAACATGTTATCTTAGGTGATGATACCTTTGACACCACGTGATATAACAATCTTGTCACTGTATGATATATGTATAATATGTAACATATGCACATGTAGAACATGTTATCTTAGGAGATGATACCTTTGACATCGTGTGATAAAACAATCCTGTCTCTGTATGATATATGTAAAATATGTAACATATACATGTGTACAACATGTTATCTTAGGGGATGATACCGTTGACATCGGGTAATATAACAATCCTGTCACTGTATGATATATGTATAATATGTAACATATACTAGTGTAGAACATGTTATTTAGGTGATGATACCTTTGACATCGTGTGATATAACAATCCTGTCACTGTATGATATATGTATAATATGTAACATATGCATGTGTAGAACATGTTATCTTAGGTGATCATACCTTTGACATCACGTGACATAACAATCCTGTCACTGTATGATATATGTAAACTATGTAACATATACATGTGTACAACATGTTATCTTAGGGGATGATACCGTTGACATCGGGTGATATAACAATCCTGTCACTGTATGATATATGTATAATATGTAACATTTACATGTGTACAACATGTTATCTTAAGTGATGATATCTTTGACATCGGGTAATATAACAATCCTATCACTTTATGATATATGTATAATATGTTACATATGCATGTGTAGAACATGTTATCTTAGGTGATGATATCTTTGACATCGGGTGATATAACGATCCTGTCACTGTATGATATATGTATAATATGTAACATATACATGTGTACAACATGTTATCTAAAGTGCTGATATCTTTTACATCGGGTAATATAACAATCCTGTCACTGTATGCTATATGTATAATATGTAACATATACATGTGTACAACATGTTATTTAGGTGATGATACCTTTGACATCGGGTAATATAACAATCCTGTCACTGTATGATATAGGTATAATATGACACGGACACCATCAATCTTCCTCAAGTCAATAATAAGCCTCAATATTGACCTCATAGTTATGAATTTCAGTTGAAGAAAGAATTTAGGGATTTGAAACTTGTGGTACAATAGATATTCTAATTACCTTAGTAAAATATAACTCGAGGTACAGTAGATGTAAGTTTTCTAACCTTGGTAATATTAACCTCAAGGTATGATACAAATACTATTTTATTTACCTTGGTTGACTGTACCCCATAGTACAGAAGATATAATTTTACTTACCTTGGTAAATTGTACATAGAAGTACAATAAATGGAATTTTACTTAATACCTTAGTAAATTGTACGTTGAAATTCAATAAATGTAATTTTACTAACCTTAGTTGACTGTACGTTGAAGTACAATAAATGTAATTTTACTAACCTTGGTAAACTGTACATTGAAGTACAATAAATCTAATTTTACTTACCTTGGTAAATTGTACTTTTGAAGTACAATAAATGTAACTTTACTTACCTTGGCAAATTGTACATTGAAGTACAATAAATGTAATTTCACTTACCTTGGTAAATTGTACATTGAAGTACAATAAATGTAATTTTACTTACCTTGGTAAATTGTACGTTGGAGTACAATAAATGTAATTTTACTTACCTTGGTAAATTGTACATTGAAGTACAATAAATGTAATTTTCCTTACCTTGGTTTAACGCTGACTTGAATCATGTTCTTTGTTATCAGAGAATCGTGGTTCTTTCTGATTTCATCCTTAAAAATAAAAGTAGATCTAGATCTAATCAAGTATCAGTAATCATTCTTTATAAGTATCGTCAGCTGATTATTTGATTTAAATTCAATACAACTCTAAAGGCTCATCATAAATTTAATCACGCCTGACTTTATCACAGCCACTAATTTTTGCAAGCATGATGAAAACTACATGGAAAATAATATACCAAAGGCATTTTGAGACCAAATCATTGCAAACAATATTTGCAAAGCTCGCAAAAATTTTGCGTGTGAATAAAATTTGGTTTACAGTAAAACATTAAGAACAGAGAAAAGTTTGAAAACTCATAATAATAAGTTGAAGGTAAATTCAACATGTACAACACTACATTGTCCCAGAATTTAAAAAAAATAAATGTTTACACATGTTAAGGAGACTGCGTGGTCAAGACATAAACCAACAGATCTACTACAAGTTTTGAAAATTATGTGTTTACTTATACACTATTATTAGCCAGAGGAAAAATCCATTAATTCTAACTTTAAAATTTGAGGATCTTTAACCAAAGGAAAAATCTTTAAATTTTAAGTATTATTCAAAACGCACAACGCTACATTGTCCCAGAATGAAAAAAAAATTAACATGTTCAGGTGGCTGAGTAGTCAAGAAATAAACCATCAGATTTACCTTTAGGAGTTTAGGATATTATGTGTTTACTTATAAACTATAATAACCAAAAGGCAAAATCAATAAATTTTAACTTTTAAATTTGAGTTTCTTTAACCAAAGGAAAAATCAATATATTTCAAATAATAAATTTGGGTATCTTCCTTTATTTCAATATAGAGCCCTTCTTCATAAGAAAATAAATACAGTCTAAAAATTGTGACTGCTATTGAGCCTTCTTAACCCAGACTTACAATGTCAAAGAAGATGTTTTGTTTATAATCGCTCTTGGTTGCCATGGAGAGGAAGGACACAGCTTCAGTGATGATGGTCTTACAGTTGTTCTCAGCTTTCAGTAGCAAACAGAACAAGATAAAATTTGTCTATAGCCTGTAACAAACAAAACAAAAGGAAGGCTGTCAGCAGCCTGTGACAACCAGAACAAGAAAAAATTTGTAAGTAGCCTGAAACAAACAAAACAAGAGGAAGGCTGACAGTAGCCTGTGACAAACAGAACAAGTGGAAGGCTGTCAGCAGCCTGTGACAAACAGACAGGAGGAAAGCTGTCAGCAGCCTGTAACAAACAGAACAAGAGGAAGGCTGACAGTAGCCTGTGACAAACAGAACAAGAGGAAGGCTGTCAGCAGCCTGTGACAAACAGAACAAGAGGAAGGCTGTCAGTAGCCTGTGACAAACAGAACAAGAGGAATGCTAATAGTAGCCTGATAGTTGTTTGTGCATACAAGTTAAATGGTTTCCTAATCTGTTGATAAACTTTCAAATGATGTTGTATATCTCACAACATTTCTACGATGAGAATGATATAAATTTAACGTGCGTCCTATGGCAATTAATGCGAGATATGAAAGTGGTGAGATTGCTGGAACACTCCATAACCCGCGTGAGCAATGGAGTGGCATATGTTTACAGCATTTAAAGTAAAAGAGCATAAGAATAAGAAACAAAAATATTAAATATGAATCGGAAAGGAAAAAACTTATTCAGAACGAGTTGTCTTTCCTCTCGTTGATATGCACTGTAAATTGTGTAGTTTTTTTAACATGTATATATTTCTATAACACATGGTAAAAAATACATCCCCCCCCCATGATGAAACAAAACTTATCAGATAAATGTATGTACATTATTACAGAACAATTCACCCAACAGAAAAACGTCTATTCCTGTGTACAGTAATCGTTCCTTGTAAAGGAAAACAGTCGTAGTCACAGTTCATGGTAATCAAATGTCCTCAAACATAGGACGTGTTAAGAGTGACTTAAAGAGCTGATTGGTGTATTGAATAAAAAAAAATCTTAAAAATATAAATTGATTTAAGAGTTATTACATACGCAATGTTTTTCTTTAAAAATAACGTTAACTTACACCATTTTATTTTTCATTTTTGCAGTGCTTTCTTATTTTAAAGAATAGTCTCATATTGTCATATATTGCTTGTTAAAACAAGCGAGAGAAAAAAATAGAAAGAGACAGACAGATAGACAGGCAAACAGACGTACGGACGGATGGAAGACAGATAAACAGACGATACAACATTATCAGAAATAGTTTCTAATTTTAAGTTGTACAATCTTATTGGATTCCTTGTGTATTACTTCATAACAAGTATATTCTTTTACTTGTTTTCCAAACATTTTCTAATCACGTACAAGATCAGAATACTTGATGATATCAACAATCACGTATAAGATCAGAATACCTGATGCTATCAACAATCACGTACAAGATCAGAATACCTGATGATATCCACAATCACGTAGATCAGAATACCTGATGATATCAACAATCACGTACAACATCAGAATACCTGGTGATATCAACTTTTGACTCTTGGTTCTCTAAAAGTCTACAATCACATAAATAAATGTGTAACCACAGATGATGCTACCATAATAAGGGATCAAACTAAACTTGTATTGCAAAATATCTGGATGGTATTGGCCTTATTAAGCTAATACGCATTTTTAATTAACAAAAAAGAAGAAATTGCTCGTCTCTCAGTGTACCGTTTATATTACGTAATACAACAATAACTGCAAGAATTGGGGATAAGATAAACATAGAAAACCTTATTTAACTATCTTTACATTTTGTGAATAATCTAAGCACAAACTAGCTGTAATGGAGTAAAGAACTACACTTTATATGTAACATTAGACCCCCCCCCCCCTCCCCCACACACACGCTAAAGCATAACATCTTTAAAAATAACGCAAATACAACTTTTGAGGCTTTTTTTATAGTTAAAATACCAATAAAGTTTAGCTTGATCGTCGAATTGGGTTGTATACAATTTCCGTTTTCGTATTGTACTCGTTGCTTCAGTCACGTGTTTATACAAACTTCCGTCTAACATATTTGGGAGTGCACAGAGAAGTCTTGAGTCTACTGAGCTACACAATCTTTAACATGTAATTGTTTACTACAAGCAGCAAGAGTGTTTTCAAAATAGTTTAATGTGGTAAGTGAAATGTACTTTTTTTTTTTAAAGGACCTTAAATATAAGTTCGCATTTGCGCATAGTATCAATGCGGAAGTGACATCTAGTCTAACCAGTTTTGTGTGAACCCACAATATAACATTTCATGTTTCACAATCCACAATATACTTATATGTGTATTAAGTTTAATCGGTTTTGTGTGAACCAACACTACCTTATTTCATAATTACCATTAGTTAGACTTGTCAACACGTGTAGCTAAAATAGACATACTAATTTTTTTTGAGGGGGGGGGGGGTAATTAAACGTGTTGATTAGTAAAGCAAACTGTTTATTGGTATGAGGGGATAATTTTAGTTTGTCGTTTTCTACACAAATTATTTTGGGTCAATCTAAGAGTGTTTAAGGCTTTTTTTACTACATGGCAATATGTCATTAGAGAATATTTACTACAATATCTTGACTATGATTAAAGAGGGGACAGTCCTTTCCAAGTTACCACGTTTAACGTTAAACTGATACTATTTCAAGATGTCAATACTACACATATTTATTTCATATCATTTGTTGAATACTTAGTCAATGTAGACCTAATTGTTTTGTTTTTTGTCATTGACTAATTTAAAGCATTATGTGTCTGTTGTTTGTTAAAAAGTAATTTATTGAAAAGCTATTTGTTTCTAGTGGTTTGTGACCTTTAACAAACCATTAATAAATAAGTGTTACATAAAAATGCATCCAAATGCAGACATATCATTAGCGTTTACGTCTATAATTCCACGTGTCTAAAATTTCACGATTTCCCGTGATAGTACCTTTCATTGTGTTTTTTTAATTTCAAGGACAATCGGTTTCAATTTAAATGAAGATTTGAAAACATATATGATATGTAATGAACATATTACCATACATTTTACAGTATTTTTCTTTGGAATCACGTCAAGTTACTGTCCTCAATCCGTTAAAAACTATCAGAAAAATAATTAAAATACTTTATCGAAGATAATACACTCTATTGTACATTGCGCACCCGACATTTTGAGCATGAAAATTAGAGAGGGGAGAGGTACTCTGTTTAAAAACAGTACGACTTAACTTAAAAGTGGACTGCTCAATATGAATGCCAATCGCAAACAACCCGCAGGGTATACAGGAATCTTTGGAGATGTCCGAAATAATAAGTGGTAATTAGCTCACGTCTTCACAACAATGGCCTGGATAGAGCTAAGGGGTGTTAAAAGATAAAGATGAATCGAATGTTCTGTTATAATTTGTTGTTTACTAACATGCATTAATAATACCTTATATTTATGCTTGCGCTTTTAAAAGTGCTATAATTCCGATAGGGAAGTGGTAATTTAGGCCCCGCTCATGCACTCTTCTATCCATAACATCTGTAATGGCGGCAAACACAGAGAATGCAAATACACAGTGAATATTCACGGTGGCTTAATGTTCACGGACAATTGTCTGACCGTGAACATCGTGGAATGAAAAGCACCGTAAAGTTTTCCACATCTACAGTATTTTGATCCAAACATATTAATTTACCACTCAAGATACGAAGAAAAAAGGTTTTGAGAGAGAGAGAGAGAGAGAGAGAGAGAGAGCGAGAGAGAGAGAGATGTACTGAGTAGTTAGTGGAGTCTATAGAGGACGATAATTCTCTGTTTCTAACAGCAGCCTAAAGAGCCTTAGTCATTGGTCAGGATATAGCTCCTTCACACTGGAGGTACAATCTCACATTAGATCTGTTTCCTTGTTTTGTACAGCCTGTTGACAAAGATCACTCACACGATACATTTCACGATTCTGAGTTAATATTATCCACGTCTATCACAATCTGATCTTTTTTCTGACGTGATTTACTTTTTGACAACAAAATATGTCAAATGCAGCTATCCCATTTCAAAATTGTTTTAGAAGTGCTTTATAATGAAGATGTAAAATGAGACATGATCGGAAAGATGTTTAATATAGCATTAGTAAAAGTCAAGATAAACATTTCGTTTAAACTGGAGATAAACTTCCGGTAAATCTTATTTCTAACTTTAAAATATCTTTAATAAGACTGCTTTAAAATGAGGTGATGAAGTAACCTATGACCGGTTAGATGTTTAACCGCCAACCCCGCCCCCATCTTAATCAGCAGTCCTGAAAGTTTTAGTAAATATTCAGAAAGACATTAATTTAAGCTGGAAATTTCATTATTTTTTGTGCGTGTATTTGACACAAAATAGTTTCAATTATTAACATGAAGGTAGCGGCATTGTAGGAAAAATACATAACCTGCGTCAGCGGGTTATGTAAATTTTAACTGCAAGAAAGCATTTATTGATCAATTTAACATCTATTTTAACCAATTAATAATTGATTATGAAAAGTAAGTTAAATTCACTAAATTACTGTTAATGTACATAAGTAGGTTAGCTAAAAGAAACAGCCAATTCGTCTCCTGTGAGAATTGAGTCTGCCATTATCATAAATATTTCATGCAGTCCGGGATTTTCTTAGGTCGCTGTAGGTGTTGACCAATCGATAAATCAGGTGTGTCAATTTCAGTCCTGTCAGTTTCTTGTCAGTTTTAGCCGCTGTAGATTTCGACCAATCGATAAACGAAGCGTGTAGATTTTAATTTGTCTGTTTCTATAGAGCTATGAATTAACTTTAAGTTTCCTTAAGAAAAAGAGGGAATAATACTTTGTAGATGTAAATATAACATTTTGATATGGATTCTGAACAACCAACGTCTCCCATAGAGAACTAACGTTAGTCCCATTATATGTGTATAGATCGTTATTACAACAATACATCTTATTGTAAGAAGAGCAATGTGAGCAATGGGGTATTATTCAACCAAATGAAATACAGGCAATGATTTGATCTTTCAAAATAATGGGCCCTTACATGCATGTTGTAGAGAGAGAGAACATCGTCATCATTGACGTCTATGTTCCAGAGTGGGGAGAGTCATATTTTATTGTTTAGAGAGATACATAAAATACAGGGACATTGAGAGAGAGAGAGAGAGAGAGAGAGAGAGAGAGAGAGAGAGAGAGAGAGAGAGAGAGAGAGAGAGATTTACTGGCAATCTGTTTCATAAATAAAATATGCAATGCTATATTGTACAAAAAGTGCACAAACAATTCCTGGGTTAAAAAAAAGCTAATTCTAAGTACATGGTGTAAGTGGTTTGAATTAGCTGTCAAGTATATAATCGAACTTTGTGCAAAATAAGGAAGTTAGAATGACGAAGGGTGAGTCAGATTGTCATATCGGCGCGTAATCCCTGTTTCTAACAGCGACCCTTAAAGTTTTAGTCATTGGCCAGGAAAAAGATCCTTCACACTAAAGATCAAATTCAACTTAAAGTTGTTTTCTCGTCTGGTAAAGTTAAACGTGGTCTTGTTAAAAATTCAAAGCATCGTAGATAAAAATTGTCATAGTTTTCAGTATTTTTTTTTACTTATTTATTTATTTACAATATCCTGATGTGGATCCTGAAAAACCACCGTCTCCAACGGTCAACTAACATTAGTCCTATTGTATCTATTGTATGTGTATGTGAGAGAGAGAGAGAGAGAGAGAGAGAGAGAGAGAGAGAGAGAGAGAGAGAGAGAGACTCGCAATAAGTTTTGAAAACAACAAATATCCAAATCAACTGTAGAAAAAGTGCACAAAAACTCCTATATTCTGTCCCGAGTTTTTACTTCCACTACTTTTTGCTTGATATATAAGTAGACACCTTTGTGCTCAAAGTACGTTCATCCACTATATAATATGAACAATGTCCAGATTATCTGTTTTGAAACGCCCCCTCTACTGCTTCAGGTTTCAATACACATCCCAAAATTAAAAGTCTACGGAGATTTTGCATTGATCAGGCATTAATAAGGGTGCAAAACACAGTTTTATATGTAACGTTATGAGGACGTTTTCAGATGAGGGGCAAGCAAAACTGACCCCTATAAAAATAAATTGTTAAAACGTGTTACATATATATCTATATATCAATAGAAAGATAAAATCGTGAATTGTTTAAATACTTAAGAATAATGCACATGAAACTTAATGCTAGAATTTATTCGGCACTCAAAGCATGCGGAAAATAGACAAACGGATGCCTCTAAATGCAGTACACCCATGCATTTTAGGCTCCCCTAAAAGCAGAATGCAAATAAATCAACCATTTTAATTTCTATACATTTTAAAGAACACGTCCTTAGGCGTCATTGTATAGTATTTTCAGGGTACATTCGCCAGCTTTTAAAAGAGCTATATTACCCGTTAAAAAATTCATGAATTTCTGCATGTGTAAAATCCGGATGTTTTTGGAGTAACCTCCCTTTATTTTAGAGTCTCAAACAATTAATTTTTAATTTTTTTCTATATACTTTTTTCATGTAATCGAAAGATAATCCACTATATTTTAAGTGAAATTAACAAAAATAATGTTCATGTATACCGCATAAAAATAGCAGTAAAGTTTCTACCCATCATGCTTTTCCCCAGAGACCACCCCCCCCCCTCCCCCCTGGATTTTATACGAAACCGTGTTTAGCTACCGAAGCTCGGGTGATAACGTTGAAAAATTGCGCGAGGTATCCCGAGTACTTCCGAATGGAGAAAAGATGTAAACATTTCCCATTATAAATCTCCGTAAGAAAATTGTTTTCGTTCCTGTGAAATTTTATCAGTTAAAAAGGGTTAATTGTTCAATGAAGATATCTTGGATATATTCCCTTTTATAGATTTCAATTGTATTTCTTTCACAGGTCTGTGCAATTTTATTAAAAATCATCAGAACTCGATGGAAGCAAAAACTCGGGGTAGACTATAGGTAAAGAACTAAATCTAATGCTAAATACGTTGTATAAGTGGTGTGTATTCAGTTGTCAAATATATAATCAAACTTTGTACAAAATAAGGAAGTTAGAATTACGAAGGGTGAATCAGAATATCACATAGGTCCGTATGCTCTGTTTCTAACAGCGACCCTTAGAGTTTTAGTCATTGGCCAGGAAAGGGCTCCTTCACACTAGAGAACAAATTCAAGTTGTTTTCTCGCCTGACTCTGTTAAAATACGCTAATAACCCCTAATTTTGCTTGTCAAGATTTCTTATGATAAGGCTAGCCCCCCCCCCCCCACACCACCCACCCTATTTTCAAATTGCTTCCGACGCCCCTGAGAATACTTTTCATCAAGTCTCAAAGGATGTTACTCAAGGATTATATTATGTTAATCTTAGTAAAATGTCTGCTGTTAAAAAAATGGGTTGATGAAAGACCTTTCCTTCCCCTCCCCTTCATGTTACGTGTACGTGACTGTAGCATACTTCAGTAGCTTTGTTACCACGTGTGGCGATCTATAGGAAACGAAGATCGTGTCAATGTCGGCGCTGGTACGATAAAGATACCCCAAACCCACACCCACAGAGACAGGAGTGACCAGTATCCAGGACTGCATAAAGTCGTAAATACGTTCAGTTTCGTCACGTGGAATGACCTTTGAAGAATAGAAATTATATAAACTATTTATTTACATATATGTAGACATACCTTTCCCGACCCCCCCCCCTACCTCTCCGAAGTGACGGTAAGCACAGTACTATAGGGGCTTTGTTACACGAGAGGCGAACTAAAGAACGTGAATGTTGTGTCATTGTCGGCGCTGGCACGATAAAGAACCTCCACAGCTCCAAGAGTGACCAGCATCTAGGTCTATAAATGATGGCGTGATTAAATTCCATCATAGTCCGCTTACAAGTATACCTAAGTATCTGCACTTTATCCTACGTAACATGCAGTTAGCCAGTATTTAATGAGCTGTGTACAAGTCAATACATGACGCGCTGTCAGGGACGACCAGCAGAGGCACTTTAACTTTTTGTTCACTCTATTCTCGTTTTACTTTTTCAAAAAATTTCTCAGTAATTTAAATTACTTAATGCACCTGGGAACCTAACCCCCCCCCCCCGAATCCACCCCACCCCTGCAAACAAATTACACCCTCCTCTCTTTCAAAAAAAAAAAATAAAAAATAAAGTGTTTGACACAAGACAAAAAATATGCAAATCTTTGTTTATTTCCTCACACTTTATGAAAGAGATATCGATGATATTTTTCTTTGAACCCCTTCTCAGTACCATATATTCAAACAGATTGATTGATTACAGACGTTTATTATATCTCCGTGCCCTCTTTAACTTTCTATCAATGATCTCTATTTCTCTACGGTCTAGGGAAAAGAAACTCCTTTTTTGAAATAAAGATTCGTCGCATAGTTTGGAAACTATTTCATGGCATGCGCGGATGTAGACCCGACCCGACCCCCATCCCCCCCACCCCCCGAAAAAAAAGGAAAATAAATAAAGTATCGCAAATATGTCTCGGAACCCCCCCCCCCCCCCAGCAAACTCAATACTATCCTTTGGACCCCCCCCCCTCCCCCGCAAAAAAGTTTCATGGTCCTCGCATGCATGGTAATTGTCGCATATGTTTATTGTTTCTTTAATATCTCCATATATTGGTACCATTACAATGGCGGTCAAATTTCAAAGCATTTTGAATATAAAAATTTATGATTTCATTCAATTTTTCGTTTATAATTTGATTTGATTGAAGTGCATATGCCGACTATTCATGACATTTTGTTTAGTGACTTCAGTTCAACAGGTGCGATGTTTGTGCTGCTGAAATAAACACGATTTCCGGTGTCAGTCCTATAAAAAAAGACAGCGTGCTAAATTGATGAAACTTCTTAAACATTGTAAACAAGTCACAGAGTACATCAGCTTCTGGGTAAGAAGATAAATTAAGAGAATTCTTAAAAATATCAAAACAGATTCTGACCAATGTTACTTGGAAATATGTAGACATATAGGATTGCTTTAGAAGTCATCTGTGACATGAGTTCCATCTCTGTATACATGACATTTTGTGTTACAGAAGTAGATCTACCATCACACCCACTGTACAGAAATTCCTGGACTGGATCCACGCATCCACTCTGTAAATTCCTGGATCCACCACGCATCTAGGTTTGAAATGTTCATTATGATGTCGTATTCAACCACCCCCCCCCCCCCCATCCCCCATTCCCCCGCAAACACATAAAAAATAAGTTTTCTTTGAGCATATACCGATATAAATGTGGTAGATCGGGATTTCGTTTCTATTTATTATTATTCGTATTCCGATCCCGATGTGATTTATTCTATTACTTTGGTAACGCCCACTTTATACGATAGCCAATAACGTTATTGACAGTTGTCTATTGTTCTGTCCCATATATAAAGCCGTGTAAGTCCTTATTTGACGTCTTACTTTTCTCCAAGCAAGCAGAGAGGGGGAGGGAGACAGCTGGTTTCGCTAGCTTCTTTTCTCCTGAGTCCCCGTCTCGTCTGTCTACTTGAGGTCCCTGTTAAAGTTAGGTTTTAGGGTTGGGGGATTTTAAGTATATGCTATTGCCTTGTGTTCTTATTTTGTTATAATAAATTTATAAAGGGTTGTTAATCTTGGTTTTCATTTACTTTGAGTTTGGTTTATTATATCTGGTTTATCTATAGTGAGAGTAAAGTCGTTTTCATACCTTATCTATAATTTAGTAAAGTTTAATTCTTAATGTAGAGGTCAAATTCAGTCTCAAAACAAAAATAAACACAACGCGAAGTACTGATAAAAACCTATACGGCACTGACCTGCTACATTATTTGGTGAACCGTGACCAGGATAGGGTTTGTACTACAATGGTCAGTGGCACGTGCTACTCACTTTGAGAGCCCTATTCAGTGTTTCGGACTTGGCTGAATTCTTTTGTTGTCAGTTTCTATTGTATTGTGGGGTTTTTTTTTTATTTCTGTAGCTGTACTCGCATTTCTTTGTAATGGATTTGTGGGTTTGAGAATTCATGCTGTTCGTGAGTTGAAATATTTAGTAGATTATTTTTGTACTTGATTTTTTTACGCTGCATTTTTTCATCATGCAGTTATGTTTAGAGTTGATAGAGAATTTTTGCGTGAGAGAAATTATTCCCCAGCACATATTCAGACCGGGAATGGTGTCCCTTATGAAAGTTCAGATAAGTCCAACGAAATTAGAGTAAATGCTATTGATAGACAGATAGAAGAGTTATCAGCAAAGTGTGATGTTTTAGAGAAAGAGCTCAAAACAAAGTATTTTAAAGATGGGTTTGCTTTTGGAAATGTTAAACAAACGTCAAGCGAGAATAAAACGCACGTGCAATCTGACAATTATTTGGCACGTCATTCAAAGCATAGAAAAGAAATTAAGTCGCCAACATTTGATGGTAGTTTTGATATTCATGAATTTTTCATTCAGTTTGAACAGGTTGCTAAGTGGAATGGGTGGAGTAAGATAGAATGTGCAAGTCAGCTTATTATGAGTTTACGGGGGTCTGCAAGACATGTGTTATCCGAAATTCCTTTGACAAAGTCTGACAATTATGATGTTTTAAAAGAAATTTGTAAAAACTATTTCAATCCCGGAGAAAACGTGAAAGCTTACAAAGTTGAGTTTAAAACAGCGCGTAGACAAAATGGGGAAACAGTCGAAGATTTTGGTTATGCTTTGAAAAGGTTAGCCTTAAAATCTTATCCACATATACCCTATAAATACTTAGAACCTCATATTGTTGACCAGTTTATCTTTGGTTTAGGGGATATTGATTTGCAAAAGCATGTTCAGTTTAAACATCCCTCCACAATTGAGAAAGCGATAGGTCTAGCGATAGAATATGAGAGTTTCGTAAGTAATTTTGTCGCAAACCAAATGCCTGTTTCAGTTCACAAAAGTGACAGCGATTTTAATGGTTTAAAAGCATTTATTAAAGAAGAAATTCAGAAAGCGTTTTGTGAACATTTTGTTGATGAAGTTGATTCTTTACAGAATTCAAACATGTCTGATTGCCAAATCTTTTCACATAATATTACCAGTAAATCGTGCCATCTGGTTGGTCATTGTTCTGAAAGTTCAAGCTCGTTAGAAACAACTCTTACTATCGAAAAACCTTCAGGGACTAATGCCATGGTCGGGTCATTAGTTTCAGGCCGTTCAAACCTTACCGAACACAGTCGACCATTCGAGGTAGAGTCGCAGAACCAAACAGAAACAGCTGGTAAAGCGCCGGGTAAAGTTCAATGTTTTGAAGAAAATGCATGTTTTGGTGAAGTTGCTATAGCACACGATGTGCCTGTTGACTTTAAGTCCAGTTCTACATGTAATAAATCCGAGTGTTCTAACACTGAGTTACAGACTAAAACAGTTTCCAATTTAAATGATAATGTAGTCATGTCAACTTTGAACCCCGAAGCAAATGTTTTTATACCAAACTCTCAAACTTGTTCAGATTTACCAGGAAAGAGAGAGAACGAGCACATGTCAGATTCCATCCTGGAATGGAAGCTCGATGGAAGAACTGTTCCCCCTGGTAAAGTTAATTCTTGTCTGAGCGGTGAAATCCCCTTACAGTTGTCGTTCGTGGGTACTACTTCTATGTACAAGCCCGTCGACCCAGTATTGTACCCTTACTGCCGACCCGAGCATCCGAAGGGAATTGGCTAAATGTGTTTTGATATAACAATATCAGTTGAAAGTTAGAGCGGTGTAGCATTTACGTGTTTGTTGATTTGTTTATTTTTGTGGCTTATAAAATAAATTAGATTTTTTGTAAAATTTGATAGATTATTAAACACGCGTAAATCTAGTAGGTTAGTCTAACAGTAACTATCCTCTGTCGATCGTGTTGACAAAACTGGGATAGTATGCCTGTTAATAACCCGTGTAAACATGTAATACTTTTATGTACTGTAAAGTTCCGTGTGCTGTGTGATAGTGTGATGATTTGATATATGGATTCAGTTATGATATTTATGACATGTGTATTAATAAATTCTTTTGATTTTTCAGACCATGTATTCACCAGTTTTATTGCAGTTTATCCAGACACCAGGTTGACTAATATGAGTTTGGAATTGGACTGGCACCTGATACATTCAACTCCATATATTTCAAGTGTCTGATCGCCTTCATAATATCCGATGTTATACCGGTATCCATTATGTTCACCCTGGAATCAGCGATATCCATGAAGTTTGTGATAATCGTGTATAAATGTTGTGTTATACCTATAGTATTATATTCCGGAATGTGTTGCCATTAGTGATTGTTGAGGACCATGGAGACTGGTACTGTGAAGCCACGGTGAACTTAGCAATGTGACATATTCCCCTGATTGTGTTATGTTTTGCTTATTTTGTATTATGTATGTTTTTGAGGGAAATTTGATTGAAATGCACCATTTGATTTTAGTCAAATGCATAGCATTTGTCTTTAAGGGGGGAGGAATGTGGTAGATCGGGATTTCGTTTCTATTTATTATTATTCGTATTCCGATCCCGATGTGATTTATTCTATTACTTTGGTAACGCCCACTTTATACGATAGCCAATAACGTTATTGACAGTTGTCTATTGTTCTGTCCCATATATAAAGCCGTGTAAGTCCTTATTTGACGAAGGAGACGGCTGGTTTCGCTAGCTACTTTTCTCCAAGCAAGCAGAGAGGGGGAGGGAGACAGCTGGTTTCGCTAGCTTCTTTTCTCCTGAGTCCCCGTCTCGTCTGTCTACTTGAGGTCCCTGTTAAAGTTAGGTTTTAGGGTTGGGGGATTTTAAGTATATGCTATTGCCTTGTGTTCTTATTTTGTTATAATAAATTTATAAAGGGTTGTTAATCTTGGTTTTCATTTACTTTGAGTTTGGTTTATTATATCTGGTTTATCTATAGTGAGAGTAAAGTCGTTTTCATACCTTATCTATAATTTAGTAAAGTTTAATTCTTAATGTAGAGGTCAAATTCAGTCTCAAAACAAAAATAAACACAACGCGAAGTACTGATAAAAACCTATACGGCACTGACCTGCTACATAAATAACTGAAATATAGATGAGATTAAATGATTAAGAAAACTAAGTTGATGATAAATACATTTAAAATTAATATTCCAATAACTTTTTTATTTTTAAATGATTCATTATATGAGGCCAAACCGTGGGACCAAAACGACTGGGGGTCGAAACTATAGGATGCCGAAACGACAAGCTGTGACGTATATCGAACAGACGATAGATCAGAGGCAGCAACATGAAGGACATTTTTACCCATTTAGATCGATAATGGTTCCCCGTGTAAGAAATGAAAGTACAGGTGTGTTCAAATGCTGTTTATATTGTACAATGTGTTCTACCTGTGGAATTAATTATGCCAGCGAACACGGAACGGAAAGTCTCGAATTTTCTCCAAACCAACTTTGTACAAATGACTACGGGTAAGTTTTTATTTGTGTTTTACATAGATACAGTGGATGAGAGGAAGAAAAAGACAAACATGGTCATCAGGCTACATAATTCCTGTTACCTTTGGGCCAGTGTTCTGGTATTAAATAATTCTTGAAGTAAATTAATGTGTACTGGTGTCAGATAAAATTTTTGTTAGGGGCCCCTAAAATTGTAAAAACTTTTGGGAGTTGTTTTATGTCAACAAACAACATGTACCGGTACATGTAGATCTCAGTGATTTCAGAGTGACCAATCATCAGACAGAACCACTCTGCCCTGGACCCACTGGTGACCTTGGGTGACCCCCAGACCCTTTGATGTAAAATTGGCCCCACTGATGTTTAAAAGATAAATAAATGAAAAAAAGGATTCTTCTTTTGAAAATTTTGTTCACCGGCCAATGTGATTTTAGATCTCATTAGTCTAAAATATTAGTACAATTCAATCTTTAAGTTGACAGACTAAACGTTTATGAAAATACATGAGTCAATGTTGGCTTTCATTATATACGTAGACAGTTTGAAAAAAATAAAGTAAATAATTACTAAATGTCCATTAAAGTGTAAAATATTAGAGAGGTTAAGCATTTGAACGTGTACGTCTACGGGTACGTGTGGAGCTACAAGTATGTTTACACGTACACGTACTTAACTTTAGGGTATGTCTAATTATCTGTACGTGTAAGCGAACATGTAAAATCATAAGATTTAATATTTTCAACATGTTCAGTTTACTCTCACTGTTTTTTAAATTATTCTGTGAATTTGATGAAACCAAAACCACGGTCGTCCTCAATTTATCGTTTGCTTTAATTAAAACAATGCTTGATAAACACAAAGTCCATATTTTTATTTAAAAATGCTACAAGTTTTCACCTACGTGTACTTTTGATTCTACACGTTTTGTACAACTTGTACATTTACGCGGTATGCAGAAATTATGACGAAATACACATATAACTAGGGGATTCCCCTAATTACACGTACTCGTACACGTACACGTTCAAATGCTTAACCTCTCTATTATGTGAATTATTGTAAACTGGTGGGCTGTATTGCGCAAGGTTGAATTTCTGAATAGATACATGTAAATTAATGTTTCGATCCATTAAAGCATTTTCGTAGGATATTAAACCTCTATGTGCATGTTATATTTCTGTTGAACTTGAGGACAACATCAATTTAAATGTTTATTTAAATACATTCATGAATCAATATTGACCTTTATTACTTACATGTACATGTATCTAAGCTGGAAGTTAATATGATATTGTCACTGAAATATTTATTTAGAATATACCAGTTTGTAATATTTTGTGGTCTCTTTACAGGTTCCTGGTGTAATGGGATGCAGTAAACTAATTGACTAAAGAAAGAATATATGTGGTATAGTAGTCATGTATTGTTACTATTACATGTATTATGTAGCTAAACTCTGTATTTTTAGGTCACCTGAGTCATTCAGGAGACCCATTGCTATCACAAGTTCGTTGTCGTGTGTCATTCATAGACATTATGGTATATATCTCTTAAGTGGGTGTGAGGGCAGTAGTCATTGTGTTAGTCCATGGGTAACGACTGTTGCCCGAGAGCATAAGTCGAGGACATCAATTTCTTACCAAGGAACTGACACTATAACTATTGCCCTCATTCCCATCATGGGTAAGAACTGTAAATAATATCAATGTATAGTATATATCGTTTTGAAAGTTCCCATTATACATATACATGTATTTGATAATTAGGTGTGAATTGTGTTTTGATAAAGTTATAGTCTGTTCTCTACCTGGAGTAAAGAAAAACAGCATTTAATTTACATGTATTTTAGTATGTTTTACAGTGCTACCGTTGTGGCACATACCTTGCATCATTGTCAAGATAGTGTTATTTAGGTATCAACGGACGTCAAAGAATTTGAGAGAGAGAGGAGAGAGAGAGAGAGAGAGAGAGAGAGGAGAGAGAACATGTCATGTTAAATGGAGAAAGTCAGTTATAGTGAGAAAAAGAAAGTCAGAGTACACGTTGCTCAGAAAAGTGAATGAGAGAGAGAGAGAGAGAGAGAGAGAGGGAGAGAGAGAGAGAGAGAGAGAGAGGGAGAGAAAATCAAAGAGCAATAGGTAGCAAGGGACAGTTTCGGATAAAGTACCCATCAATATTTTTGTAAAATTGAGAATTCCTGTACTTGAAGGCTTATTAGTGTTGCTAAAATTCATGAAATGAGTTTTAATGATTAGGCCAAAAAAAAAATATGTGTGTTTCCTATTTCATCAGATATTAAAATAGGGTAGGTGAGCCGCCTTTTTTTTTTTAATGAGCTTTTCAGGTTTTTTTCCTTTCCTAGCATATGATTTTTCTATACATTAATAAAATGTATTTTACAGGTGGACCAATTGTGAATAGTGACAACTGTTACAGAATTAAAGCTTTCTTAAATCTTAGATTAATTTGGAATGTATACGAAGATTTTATTTTTATGTAAATAGAAAATATAAATATGACAGCCACTATAGATTAACTGAGTATAATGCTCATTTTCACAAATATATTATATTAATAGTAGTTATTAGTTCTATTTTCTTGGTTATCTGACATAACAGTAGACATTAATATCATAACTGTAGGTGTTGATTTCATAAACAGAGGAAATTCTGGTTGATCAGACGAGTGCCTTAGGTGGCAGGGGATAGTTTCGAAGGAAAGACCCGGTCAAAATTTTGAAATAAAGGGAGAACCTGGGGTTTGGCTGGTTATTTGAGGGGTATAAATTGGTAGAATATTTATTGCATTCATTTTGTGGATAGAGGAGCTCATGTCAATTTCATTGATATATGACACTTTAATACTGGTAGCACTTTTCATCAGATATGGAATAAAAATGCGAAACTGAGGCCAAAATTTTCACTTTCGGTTTTGTGCTTGAAAAGTAGGGTGGGTTCAAAACACGAAATGTCACTCGAAAAGAAGGTGATTGACCCCCCATCAATTGGTGATTATTTGCATGGATATACATTAAGCTACAAATCCTATGGTAGTTTATGGCAGTTGCTCGGGACTGGAGCGTGGTTCTGGACCCGTGAAAATGTGAAAAAAGGCCAATTTTTCAGAAAATTTTGAGACCGTCCCTGGCTGTTCTTTATAGTGCTATATGTAAGTTGTACTTGTTTTATTCTGAAATGTTTAAAAATTCTCAAGAGTTGGGACCATGTGTCCCCTGCATGCAAACCAATTTTAGCAAATTTAAAAATCCACTGAAAAATTAAATCTCATATATGAGCACTATCTGCCTCACATTTCCTCGACCAAAAAAACTATCCCCTGCCACCTTCAAGAAAATGTCAAATTTTTACTAGGCTTGAAATTGAACAATATGGAAACAGAAAAGATGTTCAATGTGTGTAAAATGGGAAACTGGCTGAATTTTTATGATTGCTCAACCCTGTGATGAGATTTAGGGGCCAGAATGTAACAGGGGGTGGTCCATAGAAAAAGTGCAACTTTTTAGCGTTTTGGGTTTGTCCTTATTCTAAAACCCTTTATAGGCATTTTATTCTTATTGATATAAGATGCAGGGTTGAATTTGAATTAACTAAATAATATTATACCATTTTCTTTAAATTTTCTTGAAATTAATTGATAGCCATGCAGTTTTATAAGTTTTAAACCCTTTGTTTTGATAAGAAATTGCTAAATATTGTTCTTTCTCAAGCTAAAACAGAAAAAAGTAGCTTTTATGGCTAAATATATATTTTACATGTGCTACATGTAAATTATATGTAATTACATGTAATTTTGAATAGTTAATATTTGCATTTTAAGTCATTATAAACAATTTTAAAATGTCTGATTGTCAAAAAAGCACCCCCCACCCTTCAATTTTCTTCACCAAAAACCCCAAAATAGCCTTTGTTTCACATTTCTCTTGATAAAATCTCATAGATACACAAAATTGCTCCCATTTAAAACAAAACACATATGTCTGGTTTCTTCTTTATTGAAAATATATCAAGAAAAATTGAATTTGTGTGCATTTTTTAACCATTTGTCATTTGCATGTATTCCGACCTCATGATGGGGGTGTGGTCATGATGTTCAAATTTGGTATTTCTTTATGTGTAAAACATGTATTTCAATCTTTTTAACAAATAAATCTAGATCTTTTACTATTGGTTAAAGAATAAACAGAGAAATTAGGTTTCATCATCATCCGTTCAGCATATTTAGGAAATGACTCCTCGGGTAAGATGCCTGATTGCCATTTTCTAGGTACCTGTCCCTTATGAAGAGATGAAAGTGAAGTTTTGTGTTCCAGATAAGTTGCTTTTATGTTCCAATAGAGTTTTTAAACCTGTTAATACCATTTAGAAACAAAAAGGTTGATTGCAAGGAGTAATAGTGTGTTTTTTATTATTCCCATTTGCAGGGGGATAGGTGATACATATGAGTTGAATTCTCCTATATGTTGTTACTAAATGTGAATATTTCAATGTTTTTACATCAGATTTGGATAAAGGTTTCTTGTTATAACTGATTTTAAAAGAAAAAATGTCTTTTGGATTGAAAGAAGTCATGATACATCTTGAAAACCTTACAGAAACGGGTTAAGGTGATTCAGCCGGGAAATGGGGTAATACTTAAACAGCCATAACTTTTTTATTTTTTAATGAAATCAGACCAAATTTGAAAAGTTTTACTCAGAATTGCATGAACTTTCTGATTGTAAAGTGTTTTGGTTAGTGAGAAACAAACTCTAAAAGTTAAAGGTGGCAGGGGATAGTTTCGAAGGAAAGACCCGGTCAAAATTTTGAAATAAAGGGAGAACCTGGGGTTTGGCTGGTTATTTGAGGGGTATAAATTGGTAGAATATTTATTGCATTCATTTTGTGGATAGAGGAGCTCATGTCAATTTCATTGATATATGACACTTTAATCCTGGTAGCACTTTTCATCAGATATGGAATAAAAATGCGAAACTGAGGCCAAAATTTTCACTTTCGGTTTTGTGCTTGAAAAGTAGGGTGGGTTCAAAACACGAAATGTCTCTCGAAAAGAAGGTGATTGACCCCCCATCAATTGGTGATTATTTGCATGGATATACATTAAGCTACAAATCCTATGGTAGTTTATGGCAGTTGCTCGGGACTGGAGCGTGGTTCTGGACCCGTGAAAATGTGAAAAAAGGGCAATTTTTCAGAAAATTTTGAGACCGTCCCTGGCTGTTCTTTATAGTGCTTTATGTAAGTTGTACTTGTTTTATTCTGAAATGTTTAAAAATTCTCAAGAGTTGGGACCATGTGTCCCCTGCATGCAAACCAATTTTAGCAAATTTAAAAATCCACTGAAAAATTAAATCTCATATATGAGCACTATCTGCCTCACATTTCCTCGACCAAAAAAACTATCCCCTGCCACCTTAGAATTAAATCGTTTCAACAATTTAAAAAAAAAAATGAATACATCATTAATGGTTTAAGACTAATTTTTAAAATTTCATTTGCAACTGAAATGCAGCATTTTAAAATCATATTTATAATGTGAATGATTGTTAGGCCTATTCAAAGACTTAAGATGTCTGCAGTCTCCACACCCAGAAATATAAAAAAAACTTTGCTTCTGCTTTTTTCATGTACATCTTTATATTAATTTTGAACACATTACTGCCCTAAAAAAACTATTTTTTGCATTGATAATTTAGCTATAATAACCAAGGATAACTTTCATCCATGCTGTCAATCTGCACTTAGAAATCTTTAAAACGCTTTGATAAGTGGTGTTTTCTATTCAATTGTTACAAGCGTTTTTTAAACTCTGATTTGTAAAGACTTTATTGTTTAAACCAATTACGGTTGATAATCTGGATTTGGAATAAAAAATAGGGTCGGTCGGGAAACCGGAAACACACATATTTTTTTTTTTGCCTTATCATTAGTTAGAGGGATGTCTCTTGTCGAAATTGATATGCAATATGTAGGCCCCATATTTTAGGTACATAAAAATGAGATTCAGAAATAAAATGCGAAACCTGCGGCTATGACTGTTGTGTTGACTTTACACAGTGAAAATGCAAGTTACAGACGGGAGGGTAAATAACACGAAAAGTAGGTGGATGGGACATTATAAACTATACACCAGTAAGTTTCTGACATGTGATGATGCAACATGCACATGGTACAGAAGGTCAACCCTTTGCAGGGAATTGGCTGGGGGAGGTCTAAAAAGCTGAAAAATCATGAAAAATTAGCAAAATATGAAAGGGTCAAAATCTCAAAAAATCCAGTATGTAGAGAATTTTACAGGTTTTGACTAGTAATTTTCTTCAGAAATTAGTGATTGGCCTCATGAAGAGTAAATTAAAGGAATTTGTGCTGAATGGGAACTGAGGAAATTCTAGTTACAGAGTTCCGAAGACGCACGTTCCCCGACTACAATGAAATGTATTAAAAAAACTGTCCTGTGCCACTTTCAAGACTACATGGCATTTTCAGATTTCTAATTGAACTGTAATTTTGAATGGATTTTGTACCATAAGTACATTTGTAGTATATTTTGGTAAAATGGATGATTTTGTTGGTTATATATGTCATTACATGATTTATGATCTATAATATACAAGGGGAGTAACTGCCTTTTAAATGTGTAAAATGACTACCACTAGAGTAAATTGGCTTAGAAAGTAGGTATTTTCTATCCTGATGACAATTAATAGGCTTACGTTAATTACCGAGATAAGAATTGATACTGTAAAACAGTTTTGATCAATTGAATCATTTAAATTATAAATTTGCAGCAATTTTGCTGTCCGATTTCATGAAATATTTAATAACATTAAGCAACCTGACTTATATAACCCAATTTTTTTAAAACAGCATATTTTTCTTTCAAATAAAATTCACATGTAGACAAATGCAGTTATCAAAATATATATGTCAAACAATTCAAGTTGTTTCCTCCTACCCAAAAGTTATATTTTAGATATATTTACAGAATTCAAAAAGCCACCCCCTCTTTCCAATTGTCTCCATTACCATTACATGTTGGATATGTAAATGTACATTTGACCTTGAAATAACATCTGCTATAATAATTACTCTTGAAATGATCAAGAAACAACAAATGTTTACCCTTTTATTGTATATATGCATCAAAAATGTAGAGAAACATGTAAAATTTGAACATTTTTCATGGAATTCTCATCTGTCCCAAGGTACCCGGATGTGTTTGAATTTCATTTTAATTAAGAGCAGACTTCACACTTGTAGGTCTTACTATTTTAGCAAAGTTAAAAGGAGACTAGAACCCAGAATAGATAAGATATTCACTAAATATGATTATAGGCTTATTGTTTCATGAAAACAAGAAATCACATGTATGGCGGCATGCCTTTTTGTGAATAAGAATGTTACATTTCATCCATTTACCAAGAAAAAATCAATTTTCAATATCAGCGATGGTTGTTTTCAAATATATGTGAGAAATGACTCAAGGGAATTGCCACAAGTTTCATAATATTAGGTTAAATCTGATAAAGAGAATAACTTGCAAATAACATCATCAGATAAGGACTTCCTGCAAATATGCACATCTACCGGTATTCCTATGTTAACCACACAATGTTTTTTGAGTAATTAGAGAAAAATCAATATTCGAAACAAAAAATATTTCTGCAATGGGGTATCGAACTGAGAACCCCAAGATTTGTAGGTGAGAGTGTAGCCACTACGATATTTCGCTTGCTACTTGATAGAAGGTAAAATTTGTTGAATTGTGTAGTCAATTTGGATGATGATAGAAAGAAGAAATGGAGCATTCTTTCGTCCATCTGAAGTTGATACCCAATGTTGTGAAACCTTTAGAATAGATAGGCGCCTATAGTGATTGGTTGAGAGAACAGTATTTGTTCATCAGTTTATTAATAAAATCAGTGCTGTTTGTAAACAATGTGGCCGTATAGCGTTGACTAAGAAAAAAAACAAGCCAGGTCAAACTCTGGTCGCCAGCGGGTATTTGAAGGTGTGGAATGTCACGTCGGCTCAACTGATGCACATTCTCCTGTTGATTTGAAATGCACGTGCTTAGAAATCTATTAACTGTCATGCATTTGTGGATTACAAGTAGGAAAATCTTAACTGAATTAAGGCCAGTCATGTATTTCAGCCAAGTCGGTAAATAAACAAACTGAAAGAAATGTAAAAACAGATTTTTAGTGAAATTTGAGCATGAATTTATTAGATACAAAGATCGAAGCGTTGAAATTTCGTTTCTCGGGACGATGGTTTGATGCCGCTGGATTGGATAACTTTCTTCAATATGGTTCATTTCGTTTCAAATTTGTAGGGCAATTAGATTTAGGTGTGAGAAACAATCCCATGAATTTTCGCAAAGTTCTACAGAGTTTAACTGGAGCTGGAATTTTTATTCGGAGGCGTAGTCTAAAACATGGTCTGGAGTCAAATGGCAGGCAGAGTTTCAGACTTTCAAAAATATCTGACAAAAGGTTGTAACACTTTGTTAGGTGTTCTTTAAAAAAGAAATATTAATTTCAAGTTCAAATATCGAGGGTCAAGTTCATATAAGAATTCAATCCTTGTACAAAAGAAGGGAAAAAGGGGGGGGGCGAATTGTACACTGCAATTTGGCAACTCCTTAAGTTTGATTTATTGATAATTGTAAATTTAATTCAGCACTTATTGTTATGAACAATTGTTGACATATAAGTGAATGCATGTGCAATATTTTTCAGCTATTAAAAATCGACCATAACTTTTACATCAACCGCTAAATAGTGAAAGTAGTATGTCAAAGACCTGTGAAAATCTCCATCTCAAAAGCGCTTGATCATGTTGATTCCTAATTCGTTCCTTGGACTTTAAATGTTTACCTTCAAATATTTTTTTGCTGATCAAATACAGAAAGGCCCATTGTTAGTGATCAGTGTATTTATAAAGTTTTTTCTGCTTCTTTACAGTGTGACATGAAACTTATAGGAGTGTCTGGGAATCAGAGACGACCGGGAATCGGAGACTTCACTGTATTAACTCATCTTCACTGTATTGGCTTGTCTTCAACATAGGGTTTTTATGTGGTATTGATTTTGCTCTGCATCAATCTCGTAAACTTATTAAAAAAAGACAATAGGTTTTGCAACTTGAACATGTATTAAGAAAATAACAGTATAATAGTTTGAGGTATCTTTACAGGTTCCTTGTGTATCAATAAAGAGTGGACTGATGGAGCAAAGAAAGAGTTTATGCGGTATAGTATTCATGTAATATCACTATGTTTGTGTAGCTATATAGTATTCATGTAATATCCCTATGTTTGTGTAGCTAAACTCTGTATTTTTAGGTCACCTGAGTCATTCAGGAGACCCATTGCTATCACAAGTTCGTTGTCGTGTGTCATTCATAGACATTATAGTATTCATCTTTTAAATGGGTATGAGGGCAGTAGTCATTGTGTTAGTCCTGGGGTAAGATCTGTTGCCCGAAGGCCTAGGTCGAGGACTGCATCAATTTCTTACCAAGGTACTGACAATATAACTATTGCCCTCATCCCCATTTGATGGTTGATCTGTAAACAAGAATAACATATCCTAGTGGTAATGTCAGGGGAGGGATATTTAATTATCTTCTTGGGAGAGATTTAAACAATTAGCCAGGGTGAGGGGGATAGCCGATAATATATCATAGGCCAGTAGTTAATATAAATGACCTCATATTTGGAAAGTTCCCATTTTACATATATTAAAAAAGTAAAAGCAGCAAGAGTACAATAGTTTAGCTGAGAGAGAGAGAGAGAGAGAGAGAGAGAGAGAGAGAGAGAGAGAGAGAGAGAGAGAGAGAGAGAGAGAGAGAGAGGGGAGAGAGAGGGGAGAGAGAGAGAGAGAGAGGAGAGAGAAAGAGAGTTCATATTAGTTAGACAAACAGTTAAAGTCTGTTCTCTACCTGGGGTAAAGAAAAAACTGCATTTTGCATGTAGTTTATACACTATCCATCGGAATGAGAGCTCAGTTTAGATAGTGTCACATTTCACAAAAAAGTTACAATAGGATCAGACAAAATGCAAATTTTGGGTAAGCCTATATACTTCTCTAAAACAGACCTAAAACTAAGTCATTGTTATGTTTGAGAAAGGAACAAAGAGTACATGTTTAGCAGAAAAAGTCAGAGAGAGAGAGAGAGAGAGAGAGAGAGAGAGAGAGAGAGAGAGGGGGGGTGAACATACATCTGTTTGATAGAGAAATAGACACAGAAAATTGGCATATATGTGGGTAGGACTGGGAGAAATGTCTGAAAATACTAAATATCTAAGAGATAGAGAGAGAGGGAGTGAGAGAGATTAATGAAGAATGTCAGAGAAAGTGAGACAAAGAGAGAAAAAGTACATGTTGATCAGAAAACTGAAAGAGAGAGATAGAGAGAGAAACAAACAGAAAGTACATATTATGGAGAGAGAGAGAGAGAGAGAGAGAGAGAGAGAGAGAGAGGGTATGTACATACGTCTCATTGAGAGGGAAATAATACCCCAAAGGCGGGGAATACATGTTGGAAAGACTGGAATAAAGAACACTTCTATTTCCTTAACAGAGAATGTCTGAAAATAGTAAACATTTGAGAGAGAGAGAGAGATAATGTATAATGAAGAATAACAGAGATAGAGAGAGCAAGAGTACATGTTCGCTAGAAAAGTGAATGAAAGAGAGAGTGAGAAAGTTCATATTTTGGAGAGAGAGTCAGAGAGTAGGAGAAAAAGAGCAAGAGTACATGTTAAACAAATGATAGAGAGAGAGATAGAGAGAGAGAGAGAGAGGGTGAACATACATCTGTATGATAGAGAAATAGACACAGAAAGCTGGCATATATGTGGGTTGGACTGGGGGAAAGAGATGTGTATTTCCTTGAGAATGTCTGAAAATACTAAATATCTAAGAGAGAGAGAGAGAAAGAAAGAGAGATAGCTTAATGAAGAATGTCAGAGATAGTGAAACAAAGAGAGCAATATACATGTTGTTCAGAAAAGGGCATTAGAGAAAAAAGAGAGAAAGAGAGAGTACATATTTTGGAGAGAGATAGTGGTAGAGTGAGAGAAAGAGCAAGAGTACATGTTAAACAGTGACTGTTACACAGAGAGAGAGAGAGAGAGAGAGAGAGAGAGAGATTAATGAAGAATGTCAGAGATAGAGATATATAGAGAGACTAAGAGAGCAAGAGTACATGTTGATCAGAAAGTGGAATGAGAGAGAGATAGAGAAAGAAAGAGAAAGTACATATTAAGGAGAGAGAGAAAGAGAGAATGTTCAAAGAAGAATGTCAGAAAAACAAATAGTAAAACAAAGAGAGAAAGAGTACATGTTGGTCAGGAAAGGGAATTAGAGACAGAAAGAAAAAGAAAAAAAGAGATGACATATTTTGGAGAGAGATAGAGAGAGAGAGAGAGTACGAGTACATGTTAAACAGTGCATGTTAGAGAGAGAGAGAGAGAGAGAGAGAGAGAGAGAGAGAGAGAGAGAGAGAGATGTTTAATGAAGAATGTCAGAGATAATGAAAACAAGAGTACATGTTGCTCTGTAAGTGAATGAAAGAGAGAGAGAGAAAGATAAAGTACAGATTTCAGAAGGAGAGAGAGAGAGAGAGTTCATGTTAATGAGACAGAGTTAGAGTTCATGTACATGTTGTAACAAAAAGGAATGAGAGAGAGGGAGAAAGAGAGAGAGAGAATGTTTAATGAATAAGGTCAGAGATAGTGAGACAAAGAGAGCAAGAGTACATGTTGATCAGGAAGGAGAAATAGAGACAGAAAGTACATATTTTGTAGAGAGAGAGAGGGAGAGAGTGAGAGAAAGTTAAGAAGTGAATTTATAGAAAGAGAGAGAGAGAGAGGGAGAAAGAGAGAGAGTATGCATGTCACAGATAGAGAAAAAAAGAGAGAGGGAGAAGGTCACCAATGTTTAGCAGAAAATGTCAAAAAGAATTTTTTCAAAGTTTTAACCAAAAAAAATTATCTTTTGGTCGAGTGTTTTTATTATCTGATGATAATAGACCATTAGTTATCTATGAATCAAAATATATTGTTATTTCAAAATAAAGTCTGGTTTAAATTGATATATTCCTTACACTCAAAATGATATTATATAAAGCATGTAATGATATTGTATAAATTAATTATATTATAAAATAGTTTTGAAAGAATGCGGTTGACATAATTCTAAAACACTTTATTTTGATTTAACAGGTTGTGATTCAAAGATATAGACATGGACACAGCAAGCTCCACATATAGTGCACATAAGTGTTCTAAGTGTCCGGGGGACACAGAGTACCATTGTGTATCGTGTCCATGTGATCTGTGTCCCCAGTGTAAAGAGAACCATGTAAAAAATCTCCAAACTATAGACCATGATGTTGTGTCACACCGTGATAAACTCAACTACATCCCAACACAAGAGATCTGTGTGAGACATCCTAGCCATGTTTATATAAAGTACTGTGCACCTTGTCAAGTTCCTGTGTGTGATTCTTGTTCAGAGGACCAATCGCACAGATTCAGAAGTTTTCTCTATGGCCAAGGACAGCACGAAATACTGGATATACAAATAGCCTATAAAACAAAGCGACAACAACACAGAGGAACCATTCACACCATCAGAAGTGAGGCTCTCTTTTACAGACCTGTTTTCCTGCCACGAATCAAAACTGATTTCAAAACCTGTCACACAAAATTCTCCCTCTATCAATCAGAGATGTTAACAAAGGCCCAGACACTGAAGAATCTCATTAACAAATTGAGAAAAGATTTCATGAAAAATGTGTTTTGTGATTTTGATTTCAAACACAGATGTTTAAAACAGATGATAGAAATGATCAGACATATTATCAGCCTACAGGAATATGAACTCAGATATATACAGCCAGAATTCACATTCAGTGCGCTACAATTCCTTTCCTCCATAAAGACAGCCCTCCCCCAGATACATCTTACACTCCACACCAGCCAGCTCTCCATGACTGAGTCACTCAACAAGGAGGATGTGATGGAGTCACTGAGTGCAATCCAAATCACAGAGAGAGGAAACCGACGCGTAGGAAACCAGTGTCTGCTGAAACTGACGTCTGGTGCTGAGTTCCATCAATCTCTCACACTGACAGGTGTTGGTTGTTGTGATCACATTTCCCGTGTGACATCAGACCGGGTCTGGGTCAGTGATCATAGAAACAATCTCATGTTGACAGACACAACAGGTGTCCCTCTACATCGTGTGGAGGATTCATTGAGTGGTTTAGGATTACACACAGTGAACAGTGAGAGTGAACTGATTTATATAGATTGGAATTATAACATTAACAAACTGTCAGAGGATATGAAAACAACCACCACATTTATAGAGAGAACAGACTCTACATGGAGACCACGGTGTGTGTACTGGTCCCCGTCCACTGGGGATCTACTGGTCGGGATGTATAACTATAGGACAAAGACAGGCAAGGTAACCCGGTACAACCAGAGTGGACGACTCACACAAACCATACAGAACCACAACATAGGACAGGGACTGTATAGAGAACCTAAATATATAACAGAGAACAACAATAGGGATGTCGTGGTGTCTGACTCATTGACTGCTGTAGTGGTGACAGAGCGTGGAGGAAGACATCGTTTCTCCTACACAGGACATCCATCAGGATCACGACTAGTGCCATGTGGAATCTGTACTGACGCGCTGTCACACATCCTGGTGTGTGATGTTAGAACCCAAACAGTACAGATGTTAGACAGGGACGGTCAGTTCCTGTCACATCTACTGATAAGACCATCAGGGATATTCTATCCATGGAGCCTGAGTTATGATGTCAACACTCACCGTCTCTGGGTCGGATCAGAGGTCAAGAAGACGGTGGTTATATACAGGTATATCACCAGACAGGACGCTCTGACAGGTAAGTCTGGGTCATTATCATTGTAAACTATATAATATGTAGTCACAAGTCAGACATATATAGAATGTGATCTTTATCATTTGTCAATATAATGTAAGTACATATTTATATATAAACAATCAACATCACATACTGAGATGTAAATACATTACATGTCTGTTGAATAATTGACTCATCACATATATGTATATATTTTTTAAGTAATGAATGAATGAACTGATTAATAAGAAAGATGTATATATGTTTATTATTAATTGATTATGATAATTGATACATTACAACAAACATTGCTGTACCAATCATTATACACGATGTGATGTTTGTAATCAATCTGTTCCATCTGACTGTTTGTGTCTGATGTTTGTAGATCTGAATCCAGCCACTGCTGATGTGATGGAGTCACTGAGTGAAATCCCAACCACAGGGACAGAAAAACCACAGCAAGGAAACCAGTGTCTGCTAAAACTGATGTCTCCCCCCGAGTTACTTCCCTCTCTCACAGTGACAGGTGTTGATGGTTGTTTACACATTTCCTGTGTGACATCAGACCGGGTCTGGGTCAGTGATGATAGATACAATCTCATGTTGACAGACACAACAGGTGTCCCTCTATATCGTGTAGAGGATCTATGTAGTGATTTATATGGAGGATTACACACAGTGAACAGTGAGAGTGAACTGATTTATATAGATAGGAATTATAACATCAACAAACTGTCAAAGGATATGAAAACAACCACCACATTTATAGAGAGAACAGACTATACATGGAGACCACGGTGTGTGTACTGGTCCCCGTCCACTGGGGATCTACTGGTCGGGATGTATAACTATGATACAAAGACAGGCAAGGTAACCCGGTACAACCAGAGTGGACAACTCACACATACCATACAGAACGACAACACAGGTATGGGACTGTATAGTTTCCCTATCTATATAACAGAGAACAACAATGGGGATGTCGTGGTGTCTGATGATGGTACTGTAGTGGTGACAGAGCGTGGAGGAAGACATCGTTTCTCCTACACAGGACATCCATCAGGATCAGGACTAGAGCCACGTGGAATCTGTACTGACCCGCTGTCACACATCCTGGTGTGTGATGATACAACCGAAACAGTACAGATGTTGGACAGAGACGGTCATTTCCTGTCACATCTACTGATAAGACCATCAGGGATATTCTCACCATGGAGCCTGAGTTATGATGTCAACACTCACCGTCTCTGGGTCGGAGCAGGGTACAACAACACGGTGGTTATATACAGGTATATCACCAGACAGGACGCTCTGACAGGTAAGTCTGAGTCATTATCATTCACATTAATTAGATATAGATAACTAAGACACACAGTCCGTGTTAATTATCAGTCAATAAGATACATGTAAGACATGTTTATCTGTGCGATTGTTTGTCAATATAAACAACTCATTGTTACAGGGTTAGCTGTATCTATTTCATTAATTAGATGTACAGTCACATGTCATTGTATTTACTTGATTAGAATATAATGTCATTGTAATTAATATGCTGACACATGTATTTGTGATTCATTATTTTGTTTCAAGTTAATTCAATTGGTTTAATTAATTAGATAAATATTAAAGCATGTGTCAATGTAATCAGGTTAAACTTTTAATTTGTAGATGTAGCTCTATCATTACATAACATGTATGATTTTAATTAACAGTTAATTAATGACTTGTTGTAGATGAACACACACCCCGTCCTGATTGGGACAGCTCAACACCAGCCGTATAATGGAGATAGCTGGGATATTGACAGGTTGTAAATGTTTCTGTACAAATCTAGTCTGCTCTCAAAACCACACATGTTGTTTGTCACTTTGTTCAACATCTGCAGCTGAAATTGAGCTGTGTATAATTCACATGGACTGTAATACTGACTCCTGTTTATTTCACACTTTGTGATCATCCAAACATGGCTGTCTGTTGCTGAGTGTGGAATGTTATACAAATTTCACTTTGCTTAAAATGAATTATCATCAACATAAAATAAATATTTATATGAAGTCTATAAAAACTGGATGTAAAAAAAAAATGAATTATTAAAATTGTAATAGATCTTTATCAATTTGAACATTTATGGTTATCATACCCTCGCTCTGAAGGAGAGGGGGGTTACCATATACTGTTTTACCCTTGTGTGTCTGTCTGTCTGTACGCCCTTTTTTACATTCGTCTGTCTGTCTGTAAGAAAAAATTCTGTCACATTTTTCTCAACAACTGATCGTTGCCGGTGCTTGAAAATTCAACACACTCTTTGTTCAGGCATGCTATACGTTGGAATATATGTTTGTACCTGTTAAGTGACGACTTTTTTGCCTAAATTTTCAAACAAATTTTCGTAAAGAATGTTTCAGCAATTATTGATCGCATATGCTTGAAATTTTAATACATTCTGTGTTTAGGCATGGCACACGCTCGGATCTATTTTTTGTAAAAATTGGACATCAACTTCCTGTTTAAGTCGACTTTGCATATTGTGTATATTTACATCAGAGCGGGGTTATTACTAGTGAGCATTGGCTCACAGATATCGGAGTAATATCATGTTGGTGTTGATCATTAACTAAATCATTCATTAGTCTATTCTGTTTCCTGTAGATGGGCCAATTTTACCTGACCTTGGGGGGAGAAAACAGAACACCTTCCTTGAAATCCTTACAGAGGAAGACAGAAAACAGACATTGGCTACGTAGACCACTCACTGCAATATGACGTCATTATCTTCAAGTACGCACTGACCCGAGTCACTCATGTCACCTATTACAATTTGTCTTTATCTGTCATCGTGTGGTGTGTGTCATGCGTCTTTCCTTTACAATTTTACATGTTGAACTTCTTCTTGAAAAGTTCACGGCCAATTGTTACCATATTTGATGTGAAACATTGCTACAATAAGAAGAATTTAGATTGAATATAAGTGAGTGACCGATATCTGGACTTAAATAACGCGCCATTATTTGAACATGTGTTCTGTGTACATGAACTATACAGTAATTACTTATTATTCTGTCTTATCATTTTTATTTCACAGTATTTTATCTGTTTAAAGTCTGTGGTCTGTGTACATGAACTATACTGTAATTTAAAATAGTAATTTGTCATTTTACATTGATATCAATTGTTTGAACCGAGTTTTCCAAAGGAGAAATCCAATTATTGAAATGGTGAAAGGGGCACGCCGGCGGGCAGCTGGGAGAAGGGTACCCCTATTGTACTGCAAATCAATTGTACATATATCAGAGATGTGCATAAAACTCGGATTTTTTGTGAAAATTTATATTAAAAAATACCAGCTGTCGAACTTGGTTATTTTCTCGCAGAATATTGCATATAGGGTACCCTCATTGTACGGATAACTCCTCCTACCGTTTTCAAGATAGGAAATTTTTGTCTTGTAGATCAATTGTACATATATCAGAGATGTGTATAACTTGGATTTATATTTTTTATTATTTATGTGTACATACACTCTACAGTAATTAGTTATTGTACTCCCTTACATGGCTTATCAATTTTATCTTAGTATGAGTGTAGTAAATTCTCATCTGACAGTATGTATTTAATTCTTTTAAATGCTTTTATAATACCCTGTAATTTAGTGATGGGAAAAAGATGTTACTTAAAACTGATGATTTTTTTTCCTATTTGCAAAGAAAAAATTGTGTTTATTGATTAAACATTATATTCAAAGGGAAGTAACTCAAATTTGAGTTCTTCAATTACAAACGAATAAAGAGTTATTCCCCTTTTTGTAATATTTTATAGATAAAGTTTCATCTTAGAACTGGTTGTTGACCCGGGTCCCCTGACATGTTTTTCTCTGAAAGTTAATTGAATATCAGTAAATATAATTATAAGATTTTAAAAAATGCCCTTAATAAGAATATCATTGGTGGATTTAGCACATTTCTTTATATTGATCATGTAAATAGAAAACTCGTGTTTATGTAAATAGTTTTTGAACAATATTGCAACTAAGTTAAAGTGTACTGATTTTTTTCTTCAAAAATTTGATTTTTTCTTTGTATTTGCCCTTACCATGAAATACGTAATTCTTATATACAAATGATTGTTGGTGAGTTGTAGCAAGCTGTAGATAGAACTCAATAAAAGTGATATTTATTCATAGTTTTGTACTTTTTCTTAGTAAGACAGTACTGTAATATTTGGTACAAAAAAGAAGAATATGATACAGTAAAATTATGTACAAGAACAAGACAATTATTCATTGGGGCGAACCAAATAACTGACAAACCAATCTCCTTTTGGAGTCACTATAGTAAGATGTTAATAGAGACTAGTCAACAACAAATTACAAAATGAATTTTCATCCAAGTACTCAAAGTTGTTTCAAGAATTTCATTTTGACTGAAAGGTTTAATTCTGTGTATTATTGTAAAAACTGTTATTTTGATAACATATCTGTTCTAAGCTGAAGATTAATCCATAGTTGTAACATGATCGTGCATGAAATAAAAAAATGTTATATAAACTTTATTTATATCTGTCCTAAGCTGTCATTGTCAACCGACGCAACCGGGGTATCAATTTTAACAGTTGCCCTCCCAAAAGGGCACTATTTAATTTATTATACTGAATGTCTTAATTTAAAAAAAATGCTGCTTTTATATAAGGAAAAAGGAATCATTCTTTGAGTATCACGAGGTAATGATTTTGGTCGGGGCGTGATCAAATCCAATAAAGCCCGAAGGGCTTTCTGATAGATTTGATCATGCCCCGACCGAAATTATCACCTCATAATATTCAAAGAATGATTTCTTATTACTTATATAATTTTGAGCCATCATGCGATTAAATATTTAAATCTTAAATAGCAGACCCCGCTGGCGCCTCGATTTGGCGTCATTTGTATTATGGGTTATATAGTACAAAATCGATACGTAGTGTTATTACAGGCAAAGACACTGGAAAATGTAAATATAATTATAGAAATGAAGTGAATGCTACGGCGAACCGTACGCGCATAATTTACGCACATGTAACAATTCGTTGTGTTACCCGTTGCCTTTCATGTTAAATACTGAAATCTGATTAGTCAAGACGCAGTTGATAATCCGTTCTTTTACCCTGAGCATTAGCAACAGACCTGACAACGGGTAACACAACAAATTGTTACATGCGTGTAAATTATACGCGTACGGTTGGACGTAGAATTCACGTCATTTCTACATTAAAGCAATTGAGTTTTCTTTTAAATGAAGATATTATATATAAAAAGTGCCAGTTTGGATAGAAACAGTTGAATTTGACACCCCTCGGAAACCATTGTCAACCTCCGCTTAGTGACAGTTGACCATGGTTTTCTTGGGGTGTCAATTTAAACTGTTACCCTTCCAAACAGGCACTATTTATATAATAACATATATAATGTTACACGGAATTAGGAACTTTTATGTTTAAACTGTTACCCTGCAATTGTGCAATAAAACCGCATATATATGTAACGTTACATAAAATAATGCACTTTAACCGCATATACCGTCACACGCAACAACACAATTTACGCATACACTTCTACACGCAATCACGTACTTTAACACATCTACCGGTACATGCATGTACAATCAATCACTTAAACGCATAAACATACTTTAAAACACATACCGTTACACACAATCAAACACTTAAACCGCATATACCGTTACACGCAATCGCACATTTGGCTCATAACCGTTTGTTGCAATAACACACTTTAACACATAAACCGTTACACGCAATCACACACTTTAAATACTTTAAATACATGCAATCACATACTGTTTCATACAATCACACACTTCAACACATACGTTTACACACGATCAAACAATTTAACTCAAATACTGATATTGGCAATCACTTTAACTCACATACTGTTTCACACAACTAAACACTTTACTGCATATACCATTACACGACATCAGGCCTCAGGATCATGAAGGAATTTTAGACTTAAGACAAAATTTCAGTCAGCCATAAAATTTTTGTTTATAATAAAATGACGATCAAAATTTGTAATTAACACATTTATATCAAGCCAATTTTAGTAACATTTCAATTTTGTCAGTGTTTTCAATCTAGAGACATTAAGAGAGTATACAATTTTTGACTTAAGTCTAAGATTGCTTCATGATCCTGAGGCCAGGTACTTTACTACATATAACATTACACGAAATCAGGTACTTTACTACATATACCATTACACTTTAACACATAAACTGTTGCACACAATCAGGTACTTTTAGGTATATACCGTTACACAAAATCACGCACTTTACTACATATACCATTACACGCATTCACACACTTTAACACATAAACTGTTGCACACAATCAGGTACTTTTAGGTATATACCGTTACACAAAATCACGCACTTTACTACATATACCATTACACGCATTCACACACTTTAACACATAAACTGTTGCACACAATCAGGTACTTTTAGGTATATACCGTTACACAAAATCACGCACTTTACTACATATACCATTACACGCATTCACACACTTTAACACATAAACTGTTGCACACAATCAGGTACTTTTAGGTATATACCGTTACACAAAATCACGCACTTTACTACATATACCATTACACGCATTCACACACTTTAACACATAAACTGTTGCACACAATCAGGTACTTTTAGGTATATACCGTTACACAAAATCACGCACTTTACTACATATACCATTACACGCATTCACACACTTTAACACATAAACTGTTGCACACAATCAGGTACTTTTAGGTATATACCGTTACACAAAATCACGCACTTTACTACATATACCATTACACGCATTCACACACTTTAACACATAAACTGTTGCACACAATCAGGTACTTTTAGGTATATACCGTTACACAAAATCACGCACTTTACTACATATACCATTACACGCATTCACACACTTTAACACATAAACTGTTGCACACAATCAGGTACTTTTAGGTATATACCGTTACACAAAATCACGCACTTTACTACATATACCATTACACGCATTCACACACTTTAACACATAAACTGTTGCACACAATCAGGTACTTTTAGGTATATACCGTTACACAAAATCACGCACTTTACTACATATACCATTACACGCATTCACATACTTTAACACATAAACTGTTGCACACAATCAGGTACTTTTATGCATATACTGTTAAACACAATCAAACACTTTAACACATATACAATTCTGTTACGCATTCTGTTACAAACAGTCACGCACTTAAACGCATATACAATTACACGCAATCATACACTTTAACACATAAACTGTTGCACGCTGATTATATTCTAACTGACACTCATCTAAATCTTAGGTATCTGTATTAAATAAGTCTTATTTCGGCATTGTTTACACTGTATTCCGATAATTTGTCTCCCGACATGATCTTCTCTTTTAAACATGCTTGTGACGTCATCAAGGATAATTATACGTAATAGAGAGAAATCGAAGATATATTCAGTTAGAAGAGTTTCTGGTGATATTTTATGTCTGTAGTTTTTATAATTTTAACCAGAGATAAAGTTCAAATCGACATGTTTCTGCGTAAAATATGACATCATGCTGCTTATTGTGACGTCATATCGATCAGAGGAATTTGATCGCTGTGAGTTGCCTTATCATACCCGCGAAAATGCTTAACACATCTTTGCAAAATTTTATGGTTATAACGAATTCGGAGAAAACGAATTTACGGATATAGCGAACTGATTTTGAGTCCCGTTGAGGTTAATACTAACGAAATTTAACTACTTTATAACGAATTTTTTTACTGTTTAAAAAAGTTTGCACTACCATTTAACATAAAAAGTTTGAATGAATTTATTTATATATATATTTTTCAATTCACAATCCGTTAATTAAAGTATCAAAGTAATGTATTTTTAATTTAGGCATCAATTAGCAAAAGATACAGTCTGGTCAAAGAAAACATGACATTGTACATAACGAATTGGCTATAAATATTATAACGAATTGTTTATACGGATAAAACGAATTACGGATATAACGAAGTAATTTCATTGGTCCCTGGGACTTCGCCATAACCGAGTTTTACTGTATATCTTAATTTTAATTACAAGGTACATTTAGTAATCATCAACAACTGTCATAACAATAAATATGAATATGGAAGAAAAGAAACATGTTTAAAGTTGATGTAATAGTCAACTCATTCATAGTAATGTCAACATTTTTGGATATTTGGATACAAAATTAATTAAACAAGTTAAACATTTAGTTAACTTAATCAATGAGACAATGGGTCAAAACTTATCTCTGCTATAGTACTTAGTTATATTTTAAACAGAAATGTTGTCATTTCACTTACCTGGCTAATAAACTAAATTAACTAATCTAGGAGACAATTAATCAACACTTATCTGTGCTATGATATTAGTTATAGCTTTATCTTAAGGTGGAATAACACATCATCACAAAATGGCTGACCACTGATCAAAACGACATTTCGTTTTATTAAATAGAATTTTATCAACAACAACTAACTCCAGCTGACAAAGTGGATAAAGTATATGGCTTGTGAACGGTACATCCCGAGTTTGAATCCCGCAGGGGCTTAATTTTGTTGTTACTTACTGAATGGAATTTTTTAGATATTATTTGTTATCCCCAAACTACAAATAGTTTGCTTATTTGACATGTTTGTTTATTTATCATTATATCTTTCATTATCAAATAATTCACAGTAAACTCGAGTGACTTGTTTCAAATGCGTTATTACACTTTTTACAGGATGTTGTCAGTTCACTTCTCTGGCTAAATTACTACGAGATATTGCATAGTTCCCTGTATTATCTAAGTCCTTTTGTTTATATTACAATGTATTCTATCCTCCTATTAATAAATGCTTTTATCTATTCATTTATTACTTAAATACTTATTAATAACAAGAGGCCCATCGGCCATACTGCCACCTGAGCAACACTAGACATAAATCAACTTAATGAAGGCATATCTAAAATATCGGGACAAAGAATAAGTAAAATTGATCCTCTTTTTAAAATAATTCAAAATGTTCTACAGATGTTTTTAAATTGGGCACTTTTTGTAATTAGATGATTTCATAGTTATATGAAATTTTGACCATTGCCATTCTCAAAATGATCTTATACAACTGTTTACATAAATATAAACCTGCATCAAATTTTGAACCCCTTGTGTGGCCCAAGAATTATCCATATCCACAGTCTGAACAACTGAGAATCAACAAATGTCAATAGGAGAGATTGTTTCCTTTGTAAAAATTGGACGCCCTTATAGTCTTCTCCTTTTTTATATAATTTCTAAATACTTTTCTCTATATATATTAAACTACTTGAAAATGCTTACATTCAAGCAACAGCTTTTCTGCTTAATTAATATCCAAAAAAGAAGATATTTCTCCATACATTCCTATATAAAAAATTGCCCCCTCCCCAATGCTGAGACCATCCTGCCCCCGGGGATCAGGTCTTCGGTAAAGCATACCTCTGATGATGTATTTCCATGCTAAAATGTTAACATGACTTTGTAGGTTTGTTTTTAAAAAACGCTATAACTTAAGCTTCTTCTGAATTATAACGTTAACTAATAATCATACAAATACTGGTATTGTATTACATTGATGTTATAAAATGTAGTTATAAGTTCAATTGAATAATTAAACTACGCAAGTTGAAATAAAAGCTTCAAAAAATAAATTATTAATAATTATATTCATAAGCAAGTTTATTTGTCTTTATTAAAACTTTAATTGGAAACAATTTATACTTTTGAAAAAAAGATGATACTCATTTTCATTTTGCATCAGGGTTAACATACATAGAAACTGAATATGAAGACGACTTTTCTTTGATTGAGTATCGGCTATTTTTAATGCCGTGTCCAAGGTTGAAAATTATATAATTTAAAATTGTTGACAAAAGGACAATCATTAGAGGCAGTGTTTAGTGTTAAAGAAAGTGTTAGTGTTAGACTATAGTAAACCCATAACGCCAGGATATACCTTATCATTAACTAACAATCAGGGCATTTAAGACCTGTCTATATTATTTTGACAAGAGGTTTGATAATCAACAAATAAACATCAAATCTAAAATAATTTTAAGAAATAATTTGTCTTTTTTTTACTTAATCTATATTTGCAATAAAACTATATATATATATATCGAAAATGTTCAATTCTGTGTGTACCTTTTAATGACGTCACAATGATTACCGCACACACTTTTCGTTTGACGTATTGTATAGATCTATATAAAACACGGTTATGATTTTACTGAGAATTTAAAAAAAATGGGTAACAGAAAAAGCTTATGTAAACCCTCTTAAAATACAATGTCAAGAAGTGGTGTTATAAGATAATGCACGAAATAATTATGATGATGCCAGACTCAAATTCCCATACGATTTGGCTGTCACGACAGCTGTCGTATCTCTAATCCAGTCGAGCAATAATGAACATCAAAAAGTATTTACAATCTTTATCTTTTTATATATCAAATCAATAAATTTACAGATATACATATTCACATAAAAAATATTGACAACAAAAAATGTTTATACTATCACATTAATAATGGTCTCCTATGGTGGTACCTCTGTCTGCAGTGTCCCTCCAGTGCTCCTCCAATGTGTCTCCCTCAGTACCACGTCCTAAGATGACGGCTTCCGCCCACCAGATTCCAGCGTAGTAAGTGAATAAACGAAGGAGGTTACACGGGTGGTAAGATGTTAAATACCTAGACACTTGTGACTATTGCTGGATTATCACCGGAACACTGCTGAAACCTTGCTGGAACCTTTTAAGTTGATATGAATAACACTATTTTCAATTAAACGTTTCAATTTCACAATATGTTTCCTTTAGCTAACGTACTGATGTACATTAACAGTCATTAAGTTAATTTTACTTACTTTTTACAATGATTTTATTAATCTGTTAAAGAAAAGACGTGAATATAAACAAATAAATGCTATTTTTTGATGATCGTTGCAGATTTTGATGGCAGCGACCATTGCAGAAAAAAAATATAACACGCTAACGCTGAGAGAGAGAGAGAGAGAGAGAGAGAGAGAGAGAGAGAGATAGGGAAAGAGAGAGAGAGATTAAAACTTTTTAAGTATTAAAATATAATCCAACAGTTTACAGACACAGTTAAAATGATTAATCACAGAAATTATTCACCATTGGGTCTATAAAGGACTACAATAAGAAAAAAACTCATAAATAAATCATTGTATGAACTATTTGCTCTCTCACGTCTCACGTACTCACATTTTCATCCCATATATAAGTATACCAAGTGCATCCCATAGAGGCTGGCTTTTCTTGCAAGTTGCAAAACCATGTATTATAGTTTTAGGCATATCATTACAAAACGTACAGCAGTCAGGGGTAGTAATTCTGATTTTCTTAAGATAATATTTAACAGGAAGAATTCTATGGAGAATTATCTAGTGTAACCAATTAATAGTTGAATCGTTGGTAGTTGAAACATCATGTACACAGATATCATTTGGCAAAATATCACATAGCTCAGCATTCCATTTGTTGATAGCTGTAGGTATACAATCATTTGAGGTTAAACCTATGTATATATGCTTTGTTACATTTTTTTTTTAAACAAAATAGACTCATAATAGAATGGCATAAATGTAGTACAGTCTCTCTTTAAAATAGACTTATCAATAGACAACTACGTCAAGTATTTTGATACTGTACATATTACACTATTATATATAATTGGAGGTATAGATGAAAATTGAAATCTTTCAGTAAAATCTATTCTTGAAAATATGATTCCATTTTTATTCACAAAATCTCCTATGGTTTTAACCCCTTTCATATACCAAATTGTTGATAAATTCGTATTTACATGCAGTGGTTATTTAAGAGTTGTACCACACAGGAAAATTGAAAACATTCTTGGTATTTAATGAGCCTATAATCATTTGCTCAGTATAGCAGAGCCAAGAATTAGAAATGTCTTTCCAAAAAATAGTATTTCTTTGAACAACCATGCATGATAAAAAAAAAATTAAAAACAAAGTTCTTTTGCAAATACAGAACCATTTATTTATTAAAAAAAAGAAAAAGCCCATCAATGGTTTTTAGCCTTGACTTAATTCTTTAATCCATGAACATTTAAGAGATGCCATGAAGTTAGAAATGTTAGCCATTTTATAACCACCTTTTAGGTAATTAAGACTAACAACTTCTCTATTAACCTTATCACACTTTCCAAATAAATTCAACAAGCTCTTACTACGAGATAAAATTACATCTTGTATTAGATTTGGAAGTGAAATAAACAAGTGGTTAAGTTTGAGAATAATTAAACTTTTTACAACTGTGATGCAACCGATGGGAGTTACAATTATCCTCCTCAACTCTTGAATAAATGAAAAAAATATGTTGGCAGTTGTTTAATTTATTGATGTCATTTTATCTAAATCAACAGAAAATTCCATTTCAAGTAAATTAAAAGAAGTGGAGCCCCTACCAAATTTCCAACATAAAAATGAAAAACTTCGTTAGAATTTTTTAGAACATATCCATACTATTTTTGTTTTAGAGCTGTTTATCATCAAACCTGAAATGTGTGAAAAAAAAGTATAAAGTATCAAGAGCTGCGAAAAGTGACATTGGTGAACCATCTAAGATGAGTGAAATAACAGCTGCAGACTGAAAAAATCTTATGTTCATTGCCATTGACAATTATACCTCTAATATCAAAGTGTTGTTTTAGGAGAATAGCTAAAATCACTGCACATATCAAGAATAAATAAGGAGCTACTGGGTCCCCCTGTCTTCATCCTCTTTGGATTTTGAACTGTTCTGACAGGTAGCCACATTGTAAAACAGAAGCCTTATAATCTTTTTTGAGAATGTTATCCAATTTATAATATTATTTTCAAATCCAAAGTCTTCTAGAGCTTTGTGTATAAAGGACCATGAAACAGAATCAAAGGCTTTCTCAAAGTCAATAAGAACTAAAAGACCTGTTATGTTTTCATTTTCAGCGAACGACATTAAATCATAAATAATTCTAGTATTTTCTCCAATAGCCTATTTGTGTAACATATATAATATAATCAAGTGTAGACTTAATTCGATAACTAATACATCCTGATATAAGCTTAAAGAGATTTTTCAGAAGAGTGATGGGTCTCCAGTTTTTCAATTATTGTCTTGGTTTGTCATTTTCTGGTAAACATGATATAATTCCCAATCTCTGGGAAATAGGAAGCTTCATTAAAAAAAATTAGGGATATTTCAATATTCTCTTTTTCCTTTTTCTTGGTGAATATGAAATAAAAAGACTCCTTATTTCCATAAGAAGCACCTCTAGGAATATAAACTTCATCTATATCCTTACATGTAACATGTATGAATATGAGAAAGGCCTGAGAAGTTCCGATTGGCACCTCACATACACGCAGGTAAACAGTAAATGTCACCTCCAGTAAAGCCGATCCCGATCTACTTTCAGTTTGTCAAACCGATCCCGAGGTGATTGATGTTACAATGACTCCGCTATTACTGTTTTCTTAACTTATTACGCACTGTGTCCATGATGTCAAATTTGTACCGGTGTCCCTCTTCGTCAAGCGCAAATACCTTTCCGTTATAATACCATGCGGTCTTGATACGTTCATCGTTGTTCAAATCACAAATAAGTTTGGCATTTGATGGTGTCAATTGGTCGTGCATTGTAAACACATTTTTGATTTCGCTGTCGGACCTGTTACGAATGATCTTCAATTTACTTTCGGAAATCCCTCTTTGTCAAGCGCAAATACCTATCCGTTATACAGCAACACTCGTTTATAGCGAATTTCAGGGGACCACAGAACAAACTTCGTTATACGTTAATAGCGAATTCGCAATTTTTTTTATAGGGAATTCGCTAAAAAACAGCACTTAAGCTGACAATTCTTCAAACTATTGTACATTAATACAGACCATCGTCAGTAAAAAGAAATAGTCAATACAATATTTTACTTTATTCATGTGATTGTTCAATTCAACGATATTGTTCGTAATATCTAATCTAGGTTTTTTAAAAATGTTTTAACAAGCAAAAAAAAATAAAAATAAAAATAAATAAAACGTATCATTATTCGCCATTATGGTTTAACTTCATACCACAAACTTGCAACCGGATACATGTCTGGCAAATTAGAAATAGAACCAATTCAATAAAGATATATAATTTCCGGAATTCTTTTTTTATTGTGGTAGACAATGAAATTGTATACAATTTATTAACAATTCTTTTATTGTGGCAGTCAATAAATATAAATTAGATTTATAAACATATATACATGTACATGTGTTCACGGCATAAACTGGTTTTTATCTCGGGCATTATGCTACGTTAAAGTAATCGTCGAGTTTTGACTGCTTTGATATACTGGCGTGTATGAACTTTTCAATTTCACACAGATAAGTAAGAGACGTTCTGAGGCATTTACACTTCTTTCAAGACATTGCCTCAACGAATGAATAGAGTTAGTACCATCGTCCGGATTTGGAAGATCTGTCAATTCTACGACATTGTTATCATTGTCGCTATCGGTGCTGTTTGGTTCGGAGTTAACGCCAAGAATATCGTTGATGATGTCATCACGTTCTCGTCCACACGTGTACCGAGAGGAACAATGATCACAACTCAAAACTCCTTAATTCCTTGTAAGCCCGTGAACACTTTACTAACTATTTTCGTCACTCCACAAGACAAATTAAAAATTCTTACGTATATTTTTTAATAAATTTTGTTGAAAAAATGTATTCGATACAGGAATTTTCCCGTATCTTAAATGAATTATGTAGTGAACAAAATCGTAAGAGGAATGATAAAAACGTTCAAATTTAATTAGCGGGGATCTTAAAATTACTTCGTTATAACCGTAAATTCGTTATAGCCGTGTTCGTTATACGTGACAGTTTTATAAAGGATTATATAAGGACTCTGCCGGGACTTTCGCTACATCAGTGTTCGTTATAAACGAGTTTTGTTGTAATACCATGCGGTCTGGTTACGTTCATCGTTGTTTAAATCACAAATGAGTTTGGCATTTGATGGTGTCAATTGGTCGTGCATTGTAAACACATTTTTGATTTCGCTGTTGGACCTGTTACGAATGATCTCAATTTACTTTCGGAATTTCGAAATTTCGAAATCACTGGTATGGATCCTCTCTGGTTTTTGTTCTGAGTGCAGTGGATTTCGAGAATACCAGTAGGATCCAGGTCGAGGTTGATCGTATTCTTGATAATGTGGGAGAGATCATGGCGCAGATTTTTTGTTAGTTTTTTTTCGGTCCAGTTTACAAACTTTTTTTTTGATTCCCCTGTGAGATCTCCTTTTATTTCTGAAATTATTTCCTTTTTAAACTAATTTTTGAGCCCGGTTATTATTTTTGTAACTATATCTTTAATGTCAGACTTTTTCACCATGAAGTGTGAATCGCCGTCTGGGGTTTGATCACTACTGCTTGTTCTAGGCTTTTGGGGGGGGGGGGAGTTTTGTCCGAGACCACTAGATTTCTAACTGATGAAGGCGCCGACTTTAAATTTAGCTGAACCAGTTTTTTGTTTTTGTTTTATTTGGTCAGTATCTGGGGTTTTATGTACAGACTTTTTCTCATCTTTGTTTGCTGCCATCGTCTTGTCCACTCGATCTCCCATTGTGAGCGACTACTCAGTTTAACAAAAACAAACCTTCAAAACACTTTCATATGGCGCTATACACAAACAATTTTAATTCTTTTACTTACTCCTTGGAGAAATTGATATCATTATAATTTTTTACAGTAGAATTTAGCAGAGCCGACAAATTTCCGCGTCCTTCCATTACCGTCACGTGATCTTGTATAATCATAGATGTTGCTAGCATAATTAGGGTTCCAATTTATACTGCATTTTGTGAATTATCTAAGCAATAACTGGGAATTGAACTACACATTTAATACAACATCAACACCATCCCCCCCCCCTCCATCCCGCGCACACACACCTAAAGCACAGCGCTCTTAAACATTACATTAAAAACTATTTTACTTATACAAGTTAATAAAAATGATAATAATCCTATTTTCATTTCTAGCACTTAATTAGAGTGTATAAAATCATTTCCGCATACGTAATGTACTGGTGGTGCCAGTCACGTGGTCACACAAACTTCCGGGTAACGTATTAGGGTGTACACAGAATTATTGTGATTAGAACTATACTCACTGTACCAGTCACGTGGTCACACAAACTTCCGGGTAACGTATTAGGGTGTACACAGAATTATTGTGATTAGAACTATACTCACTGTACCAGTCAAGTGGTTACCCACAGTTCCGGCTACAGAATATTCCACAACCTGATCGTTGTCTACAAGTAGCAAGAGTGTCTTCAACAAGTTAAATGGGGTAAGTGAAAAGTATTTTGTTCAATGAATCTGCAAAGATCAGTAAGCATTTGATTAAAATATGGATCTGGAAGTTAAATTATCTATCTTGATTTTTTATCAGTTGAACAATATTGAGATTGAATATAGATTGATATCCAAAGTGAATCATGATTTTAGTCAAATATTGCAACTCAGAGATCTTCGACCTAAATAATTTGTACAAATTCGACAGATTCCACGAGTGTATAAACAATAGATGCATGCATAACGACCCATCTTTTTTGTTTATATACAATGTCCTTGTTAAAAATGGCGACCAAAAAAATTCAAAAAACAAAATATATTCACTTCGTTTATTTTTTTCATATTTGGATAAAAAAGATGCACTTTTTTGTATTTTGTTGTTTTAACATTTAAAATGGTCCTCTTAGAAGAAGTATTTATCACAGCTTTTTATTTCATTTGCTTTGTAACATAGTCAATGTTTTACCTATTTGTTTCTGTTTTTGTTATAGAGTAATTCAAATATACAGCTACTTTTTACTTTTCGTCGTCAAAGAGTTGTTGAATGATATGATTTTTTTTGGTTTGTCAATAAGTAATTCTATGCAAAAGCTTTCTTTTTCTTTTTATCATTTCAAAAAAAAGGTAATAAGTTTGAGAGAGAGAGAGAGAGAGAGAGAGAGAGAAGAGAGAGAGAAGAGAGAGAGAGAGAGAAAGAGAGAGAGAGAGAGAGAGAGAGAAAGAGAGAGAAAGAGAGAGAGAGAGAACAGAAACACAGTGTAATATTGCTTTTTGAGTCTTAAGTTGCCATAACTAAAACCCTTTAAACTTTAGTCATTGTCCAGGAAATATATTCTTCACACCGGAGATCCAATCTCAAATTAGATGTGTTTCTTTGTCGTGAACAGTATTAACGAGTATGATTCGAACTTATTTCTTTTTTTAATTCATAACTCTATAAAAACTGTCAGAACTGAAATCATCACACCCCGCACAGGATGAAGCTCTGCTATTCAGTCAACCGAATGAGAACTAAATGGTCAGGAAAGGTGACTGAATGACACAAATATGCCATTCAGTCACTTTTCAGTAACCTTTAAGTCACCTTTCAAATGACTGAATGGCAGAGATTCATCCCGTTCCGTTTATTGGTTGGTCGAAATCTACAACAACGTAAGAAAAATAAGGGACTGCACGAAATAGTCATGATGATGTCAGACTTTATCTCATTTACCCAACTGTGTTCAGACACAGGGTAACAATGACTTATCACCGAAATTATTCATCATGTTTTCTATAAATGTCTACAATCAGATAAACGAACTTGTATAATCACAGTTGTTTTTACCATAATTAATGTTCCAATGTATACTGCATTTTGTGAAATATCTAAACATTAACTAGGAATTGAACTACAGTTTATTATAACATCAACACCACCCCCCCCCCCCCCACCCCGCACACACCCACAAAAAGCACACCAGTCTTTAAAATTACATACGAAAAAACAGTATACTTATTATTAAAAATAGAGGACTAAATTATTGTGTTTAAAATTATTTCCGCATTAGAACTATACTCATCGTACCAGTCACGTGGTCACACAGAGTTCCGGCTACAGAATATTCCACAACCTGATTGTTGTCTACAAATAGCAAGAGTGTCTTCAAAAAGTTATATGTGGTAAGTGAAAAGTATCTTATTTAATGAATAAAAAAGATAAGTAAGCATTTGACTATAATATCTATACGGAAGTTAAATTGTCCATCTTTATATTTTATCAACAATACTGAGATTGAATGTGCACTTTTATTTAAAATGATTTATGATCTCAGTCGAGTATACCCAGAGTTCCTTGAACTAAATAATTTGTATAAATGCGATAAATTCCATAAAGAATAGATATATGCATGACCACCCATCCATCCTTTTTTTTTTTATACCGTTTCTTTGTTCAAGAATGGCGACCAACACATCGAAGAAAGAATATATATTCACCTCGTTCATTTATTAACTTTTTTTGGATACAAAAGATGCAAGAATTTTATTTTTGTGTTTTAATGTTAAAATGGTCCTCTTAAAAGAAGTCAATACTACATACATTGTATATTTATTTCATTTGCTTTATAAAATAGTCAATGTTTTACCTATTTGTTTTTGTTTTTGTTATAGAGTAATTCAATTAAAAGGTTTTTTTTCGTAAAAGAGTTGATAAATAATACAGGTTTTTTTATTGGTTTGTCAATAAGTTTTTCTGTACAAAAGCTGTTTGATTCTTTTCTTTTTACAACTTTATATACAAAGAAATAAGTACGACTGAGAGAGAGAAAGAGAATGAGAGGGATAGAGAGAGAGAGAGAGAGAGAGAGAGAGAGAGAGAGAGAGAAAACAGAAAAACAATGTAATACTGCTTTTTGAGTCTTTAGAAATCCAAAACTAAAACCCTTCAAACTATAGTCATTGACCAGGAAATATATCCTCCACATCGGAGATCCAATCTTAAATTAGATATGTTTCCTTGTCGTGTACAGCTTATTGAAAATAACCTCTCACAAAGAATTAGATGAATTAATATCGAAATATGTTTCACATGTACAGGGATGAACTCAAAAGTATGTCCAGTTTTTTTTATCAATCGGTCCTTTTATGTCAAATTCGGTAAAAAATACTCTGCGTCTTAAATGAAGCTCTGCCATTCAGTCAACTGAATAATAACTGAATTGTCAGGAAAGGTGACTGAATGACACAAATATGCCATTCAGTCACTTTTTAGTAACCTTTAAGTCACCTTTCAAATGACTGAATGGCAGATATTCATGAATCCTGTTCCGTTTATCGGTTGGTCGAAATCTACAACAACGTAAGAAAGATAAGGGACTGCACGAAATAATCATGATGATATCAGACATCATGTTTTCTATAAATGTCTACAATCAGATAAACGAACTAGTATAATCACAGTTGTTTTTACCATAATTAATGTTCCAATGTATACTGCATTTATTGAATTATCTAAACATTTACTAGGAATTGAACAACATTTTATTATAACATCAACACCCCCTCCGCCCGCACACACACACTAAAAGCATACCAGTCTTTAAAATTACATACGAAAAAACATTATACTTATTATTAAAAATGAGAGGACTCATATTCTTCATTTCTAGCGCTTCATAACTAAATTATTGTGTTTAAAATTATCTCCGCATTAGAAATATACTCACTGTACCAGTCACGTGGTCACACAAAGTTCCGGCTACAGAATATTCCACAACCTGATCGTTGTCTACAAGTAGCAAGAGTGTCTTCAAAAAGTATAATGTGGTAAGTGAAAAGTATTTCATTCAATGAATAAAAAAGATAAGTAAACATTTGACTATAATATCTATACGGAAGTTAATCGTCCATCTTGATATTTTATCAACAATATTGAGACTGAATGTGCACTTTTATTTAAAATGATTTATGATCTCAGTCGAATATGCCCAGAGTTCCTTGAACTAAATAATTTGTACAAATGTTTTAAATTCCATGGGTTTATAAACAATAGATATATGCATGACCACCCATCCATCTTTTTTTTTATAATACCGTTTCTTTGTTCAAGAATGGCGACTAACAAATTGGAGAAAGAATATATATTCACCTCGTTCATTTTTTTAACTTTTTTGGATACAAAAGATGCAAGAATTTGTATTTTTGTGTTTTAATGTTAAAATGGTCCTCTTAAAAGAAGGCAATACTACAACTATTTATTTCATTTGCTTTGTAAAATAGATAATGTTTTACCTATTTCTTTCTGTTTTTGTTATAGAGTAATTCAATTAAACAGGTTTTTTTTTTCGTCAAAGAGTTGATAAATTATACAGGTTTTTATAATTTAATTTGTCAATAAGTAATTCTGTACAAAAGCTGTTTATTTCTTTTCTTTTTACCATTTATATACAAGGTAATAAGTTTGATTGATTGACTAAGAGAGAGAGAGAGAGAGAGAGAGAGAGAGAGAGAGAGAGAGAGAGAGAGAGAGAGAGAGAGAGAAACAATGTACTACTGAAGAGCTTTTTGAGGCTTTAGAAGTCTATAATTAAAGCCCTTCAAGTTTTAGTCATTGACCAGGAAATATATCCCCCACATCGGAGATCCAATCTTAAATTAGATATGTTTCCTTGTCGTGTACAGCTTATTGAAAATAACCTCTCACAAAGAATTAGATGAATTAATATCGAAATATGTTTCACATGTACAGGGATGAACTCAAAAGTATGTCCAGTTTTTTTTTAACGATCGGTCCTTTTATGTCAAATTCGGAAAAAATACTCTGCGTCTTAAATGAAGCTCTGCCATTCAGTCAACTGAATAATAACTGAATTGTCAGAAAAGGTGACTGAATGACACAAATATGCCATGCAGTCACTTTTTAGTAACCTTTAAGTCACCTTTCAAATGACTGAATGGCAGATATTCATGAATCCCGTTCCGTTTATCGGTTGGTCGAAATCTACAACAACGTAAGAAAGATCAGGGACTGCACGAAATAATCATGATGATATCAGACATCATGTTTTCTATAAATGTCTACAATCAGATAAACGAACTTGTATAATCACAGTTGTTTTTACCATAATTAATGTTCCAATGTATACTGCATTTTGTGAATTATCTAAACATTAACTAGGAATTGAACAACAGTTTATTATAACATCAACACCCCCCTCCGCCCGAACACACACACTAAAAGCATACCAGTCTTTAAAATTACATACGAAAAAACATTATACTTATTATTAAAAATGAGAGGACTCATATTCTTCATTTCTAGCGCTTCATAACTAAATTATTGTGTTTAAAATTATTTCCGCATTAGAACTATACTCACTGTACCAGTCACGTGGTCACACAGAGTTCCGGCTACAGAATATTCCATAACCTGATCGTTGTCTACAAGTAGCAAGAGTGTCTTCAAAAAGTATAATGTGGTAAGTGAAAAGTATTTTATTTAATGAATAAAAAAGATAAGTAAACATTTGACTATAATATCTATACGGAAGTTAATCGTCCATCTTGATATTTTATCAACAATACTGAGACTGAATGTGCACTTTTATTTAAAATGATTTATGATCTCAGTCGAATATGCCCAGAGTTCCTTGAACTAAATAATTTGTACAAATGTTTTAAATTCCATGGGTTTATAAACAATAGATATATGCATGACCACCCATCCATCTTTTTTTATAATACCGTTTCTTTGTTCAAGAATGGCGACCAACAAATTGGAGAAAGAATATATATTCACCTCGTTCATTTTTTAACTTTTTTGGATACAAAAGATGCAAGAATTTGTATTTTTGTGTTTTAATGTTAAAATGGTCCTCTTAAAAGAAGTCAATACTACAACTATTTATTTCATTTGCTTTGTAAAATAGATAATGTTTTACCTATTTCTTTCTGTTTTTGTTATAGAGTAATTCAATTAAACAGGGTTTTTTTTCGTCAAAGAGTTGATAAATTATACAGGTTTTTATAATTTAATTTGTCAATAAGTAATTCTGTACAAAAGCTGTTTATTTCTTTTCTTTTAACCATTTATATACAAGGTAATAAGTTTGATTGATTGACTAAGAGAGAGAGAGAGAGAGAGAGAGAGAGAGAGAGAGAGAGAGAGAGAGAGAGAGAGAGAACAATGTACTACTGAAGAGCTTTTTGAGGCTTTAGAAGTCAATAATTAAAGCCCTTCAAGTTTTAGTCATTGACCAGGAAATATATCCCCCACATCGGAGATCCAATCTTAAATTAGATATGTTTCCTTGTCGTGTACAGCTTATTGAAAATAACCTCTCACAAAGAATTAGATGAATTAATATCGAAATATGTTTCACATGTACAGGGATGAACTCAAAAGTATGTCCAGTTTTTTTTAACGATCGGTCCTTTTATGTCAAATTCGGTAAAAAATACTCTGCGTCTGAAATAAAGCTCTGCCATTCAGTCAACTGAACTATAACTGAATTGTCAGAAAAGGTGACTGAATGACACAAATATGCCATTCAGTCACTTTTCAGTAACCTTTAAGTCACCTTTCAAATGACAGAATGGCAGATATTCATTCCGTTCCGTTTATCGGTTGGTGGAAATCTACAACAACGTAAGAAAAATCAGGGACTGCAAGAAATAATCATGATGATATTAGACCTTAACCCATTTACCCAAATTTATACAGACACACGGTAAAAATGACTTATCACCGAAATTATTCATCATGTTTTCTATAAATGTCTACAATCAGATAAACGAACTTGTATAATCACAGTTGTTTTTACCATAATTAATGTTCTAATGTATACTGCATTTTGTGAATTATCTAAACATTAACTAGGAATTGAACAACAGTTTATTATAACTTCAACACCCCCCTCCCCCCGCACACACACACTAAAAGCGTACCAGTCTTTAAAATTACATACGGAAAAACTCATTATTAAAAATGAGAGGACTCATATTCTTCATTTTTAGCGCTTCATACCTAAATTATTGTGTTTAAAATTATTTCCGCATTAGAAATATACTCACTGTACCAGTCACGTGGTCACACAAAGTTCCGGCTACAGAATATTCCACAACCTGATCGTTGTCTACAAGTAGGAAGTGTGTCTTCAACAACTTAAATGTGGTAAGTGAAAAGTATTTTTTTTTAATGAATAAAAAAGATAAGTAGACATTTGACTTTAATATCTATACGGAAGTTAAATTATCCATCTTGATATTTTATCAACAATATTGAGATTGAATGTGCACTTTTATTTAAAATTATTTATGATCTCAGTCGAATATGCTCAGAGTTCCTTGACCTAAATAATTTGTACAAATGCGATAGATTCCATGGATTTTATAAACAATAGATTTATGCATGACCACCCATTTATTCATTTTTTTTTTAAAATACCAATAATGCCCATTTATTTGTTAAAGAATGGCGACAAAAAAAAGAAGAAAAAAATATTATACTTTCAACTCGTTTATTTTTAAAGTTTTTGGATAAAAAAGATGCAATAATTTGTATATTTGTGTTTTAATGTTAAAATGGTCCTCTTAAAATAAGTCAATACTACAGGTATTTATTGCATATTCTTTTGTAAAATAGACAATGTTTTACCTATTTGTTTCTGTTTTTGTTATAGAGTAATTCAATTAAACAGTTTTTTTTTCGTCAAAAAGTTGACAAATTGTACAGGTTTTTATAATATAATTTGTCAATAAGTAATTCTGTACAAAAGCTGTTTGTTTCTTTTCTTTTTCCCACTTTATATACCTGGGAATAGGTTTGATTGATTGACAGAGAGAGAGAGAAAGAGAGAGAGAGAGAGAGAGAGAGAGAGAGAGAGAGAGAGAGAGAGAGAGAATGTACTACTGAAGAGCTTTTTGAGGCTTTAGAAGTCAATAATTAAAGCCTTTCAAATTTTAGTTATTGGCCAGGAAATATATCCCCCACATCGGAGATCCAATCTTAAATTAGATATGTTTCCTTGTCGTGTACAGCTTATTGAAAATAACCTCTCAGAAAGAATTAGATGAATTCATATCGAAATATGTTTCACATGTACAGTGATGAACTCAAAAGTATGTCCAGTTGTTTTTAACGATCGGTCCTTTTATGTCAAATTCGGTAAAAAAAATACTCTGCGTCTGAAATAAAGCTCTGCCATTCAGTCAACTGAATTATAACTGAATTGTCAGGAAAGGTGACTGAATGATACAAATATGCCATTCAGTCACTTTTCAGTAACCTTTAAGTCACCTTTCAAATGACTGAATGGCAGAGATTCATCCCGTTCCGTTTATTGGTTGGTCGAAATCTACAACAACGAAAGAAAATAAGGGACTGCACGAAATAATCATGATGATATCATACCTTATCTCATTTACCCAAGTTTATACAGACACACGGTAAAAATGACTTATCACCGAAATTATTCATTATGTTTTCTATAAATATCTACAATCAGATAAACGAACTAGTATAATCACAGTTGTTTTTACAATAATTAATGTTCCAATGTATACAGCATTTTGTGAATTATCTAAACATTAACTAGGAATTGAACAACAGTTTATTATAACTTCAACACCCCCTCCCCCCGCACACACACACTAAAAGCATACCAGTCTTTAAAATTACATACGAAAAAACCTTATACTTATTATTAAAAATGAGAGGACTCATATTCTTCATTTCTAGCGCTTCATAACTAAATTATTGTGTTTAAAATTATTTCCACATTAGAACTATACTCACTGTACCAGTCACGTGGTCACACAGAGTTCCGGCTACAGAACATTCCACAACCTGATCGTTGTCTACAAGTAGCAAGAGTGTCTTCAAAAAGTATAATGTGGTAAGTGAAAAGTATTTTATTTAATGAATAAAAAAGATAAGTAAACATTTGACTATAATATCTATACGGAAGTTAATCGTTCATCTTGATATTTTATCAACAATACTGAGACTGAATGTGCACTTTTATTTAAAATGATTTATGATCTCAGTCGAATATGCCCAGAGTTCCTTGAACTAAATAATTTGTACAAATGTTTTAAATTCCATGGGTTTATAAACAATAGATATATGCATGACCACCCATCCATCTTTTTTTATAATACCGTTTCTTTGTTCAAGAATGGCGACCAACAAATTGGAGAAAGAATATATATTCACCTCGTTCATTTTTTAACTTTTTTGGATACAAAAGATGCAAGAATTTGTATTTTTGTGTTTTAATGTTAAAATGGTCCTCTTAAAAGAAGTCAATACTACAGCAATTTATTTCATTTGCTTTGTAAAATAGACAATGTTTTACCTATTTGTTTCTGTTTTTGTTATAGAGTAATTCAATTTAACAGGTTTTTTTTTCGTCAAAGAGTTGATAAATTATACAGGTTTTTATAATATAATTTGTCAATAAGTAATTCTGTATAAAAGCTGTTTGTTTCTTTTCTTTTTACCACTTTATATACAAGGGAATAAGTTTAATTGACTGACTGAGAGAGAGAGAGAGAGAGAGAGAGAGAGAGAAACAATATACTACTGAAGAGCTTTTTGAGGCTTTAGAAGTCAATAATTAAAGCCCTTCAAGTTTTAGTCATTGACCAGGAAATATATCCTTCACATCGGAGATCCAATCTTAAATTAGATATGTTTCCTTGTCGTGTACAGCTTATTGAAAATAACCTCTCACAAAGAATTAGATGAATTAATATCGAAATATGTTTCACATGTACAGGGATGAACTCAAAAGTATGTCCAGTTTTTTTTAACGATCGGTCCTTTTATGTCAAATTCGGTAAAAAATACTCTGCGTCTGAAATAAAGCTCTGCCATTCAGTCAACTGAATTATAACTGAATTGTCAGGAAAGGTGACTGAATGACACAAATATGCCATTCAGTCACTTTTTAGTAACCTTTAAGTCACCTTTCAAATGACTGAATGGCAGAGATTTAAGTTTACACCAACACACGGTAAAAATGACTTATCACCGAAATTATTCATCATGTTTTCTATAAATGTCTACAATCAGATAAACGAACTGGTATAATCACAGTTGTTTTTACAATAACTAATGTTCCAATGTATACTGCATTTTGTGAATTATCTAAACATTAACTAGGAATTGAACTACAGTTTATTATAACACCAGCACCCCCTCCCCACCCTACCCCCCCCCCCCACCCCCCCCCCCCCTTGCACACACACACTAAAAGCCCACCAGTCTTTAAAATTACATACGAAAAAACATTATACTTATTATTAAAAATGAGAGGACTCATATTCTTCATTTCTAGGGCTTCATAACTAAATTATTGTGTATGAAATTATTTCCGCATTAGAACTATACTCACTGTACCAGTCACGTGGTCACACAGAGTTCCGGCTACAGAATATTCCACAACCTGATTGTTATCTACAAGTAACAAGAGTGTCTTCAACAAGTTAAATGTGGTAAGTGAAAAGTATCTTATTTAATGAATAAAAAAGATAAGTAAGCATTTGACTATAACATCTATACAGAAGTTAAATTGTCCATCTTTATATTTAATCAACAATATTGAGATTGAATGTGCACTTTTATTTAAAATGATTTATGATCGCAGTCGAATATGCCCAGAGTTCCTTGAACTAAATAATTTGTACAAATGCGAAAGATTCCATAAAGAATAGATATATGCATGACCACCCATCCATCCTTTTTTTTTATAATACCATTTATTTGTTCAAGAATGGGGACCAACACATCAAAGAGAGAATATATATTCACCTCGTTCGTTTTATAACTTTTTTTGGATACAAAAGATGCAAGAATTTGTATTTTTGTGTTTTAATGTTAAAATGGTCCTCTTAAAAGAAGTCAATACTACAGCTATTTATTTCATTTGCTTTGTAAAATAGTCAATGTTTTACCTATTTGTTTCTGTTTTTGTTATAGAGTAATTCAATTAAACGTTTTTTTTTTCGTCAAAGAGTTGATAAATAATACAGTTTCTTTTTAATTGGTTTGTCAATAAGTTATTCTATACAAAAGCTGTTTGATTCTTTTATTTTTACAACTTTATATACAAGGGAATAAGTACGACTGAGAAAGAGAGAGAGAGAGAGAGAGAGAGAGAGAGAGAGAGAGAGAGAACAGAAAAACAATGTAATACTGCTTTTTGAGTCTTTAGAAATCCAAAACTAAAACCCTTCAAACTATAGTCATTGACCAGGAAATATATCCTTCACATCGGAGATCCAATCTCAAATTGGATATGTTTCCTTGTCGTGTACAGCTTATTGAAAATAACCACTCACAAAGAATTAGATGAATTAATATTGAAAAATGTGTCACTTGTACAGGGATGAACTCAAAAGTGTGTCCAGTTTTTTTTAACGATTGGTCCTTTTATGTCAAATTCGGTAAAAAAAATACTATGCGTCTGAAATGAAGCTCTGCCTTTCAGTCAACTGAATAATAACTGAATTGTCAGGAAAGGTGACCGAATGACACAAATATGCCATTCAGTCACTTTTTAGTAACCTTTAAGTCACCTTTCAAATGACTGAATGGCAGAGATTCATCCCGTTCCGTTTATCGGTTGGTCGAAATCTACAACAACGTAAGAAAAATAAGGGACTGCACGAAATAATCATAATGATATCAGACCTTAACTCATTTACCCAAGTCTATACAGACACACGGTAAAAATGACTTATCACCGAAATTATTCATCATGTTTTCTATAAATGTCTACAATCAGATAAACGAACTTGTATAATCACAGATGTTGCTACCATAATTAGTGTTCCAATGTATACTGCATTGTGAATTATCTAAGCATTAACTGGGAATTGAACTACAGTTTATCATAACATCAGCACCCCCCTCCCCACACTACCCCCCCCCCCCCCCTGCACACACACACACCAAAAGCCCACCAGTCTTGAAAATTACATACGAAAAAACATTATACTGATACAAATTATTAAAATGAGAGTAATCATATTCTTCATTTCTAGCGCTTCATAATTAAATTATTGTGTTTAAAATTATTTCCGCATTAGAACTATACTCACTGTACCTGTCACGTGGTCACACAGAGTTCCGGCTACAGAATATTCCACAACCTGATTGTTATCTACAAGTAGCAAGTGTGTCTTCAAAAAGTATAATGTGGTAAGTGAAAAGTATTTTATTTAATGAATAAAAAAGATAAGTAAAATTTGACTATAATATATATACGGAAGTTAATTGTCCATCTTGATATTTTATCAACAATACTGAGATTGAATGTGCACTTTTATTTAAAATGATTTATGATCTCAGTCGAATATGCCCAGAGTTCCTTCAACTAAATAATTTGAACAAATGCGAAAGATTCCATTGGTTTATAAACAATAGATATATGTATGACCACCCATCCATCCTTTTTTTTATAATACCACTTCTTTGTTCAAGAATGGCGACCAACACATCAAAGAAAGAATATATATTCAACTCGTTCATTTTATAACTTTTTTTGGAAACAAAAGATGCAAGAATTTGTATTTTTGTGTTTTAATGTTAAAATGGTCCTCTTAAAAGAAGTCAATACTACAGCTATTTATTTCATTTGCTTTGTAAAATAGTCAATGTTTTACCTATTTGTTTCTATTTTTGTTATAGAGTAATTCAATTAAACAGTTTATTTTTTGGTCAAAGAGTTGATAAATTATACAGCTTTTTTATATGATTTGTCAATAAGTAATTCTGTACAAAAGCTGTTTGTTTCTTTTCTTTTTACCACTTTATATACAAGGGAATAAGTTTGATTGATTGACTGAGGGAGATAAAGAGATAAAGAGAGAGAGAGAGAGAGAGAGAGAGAGAGAGAGAGAAACAATGTACTACTGAAGAGCTTTTTGAGGCTTTAGAAGTCAATAATTAAAGCCCTTCGAACTATAGTCATTGACCAGGAAATATATCCTTCACATCGGAGATCCAATCTCAAATTAGAGATGTTTCCTTGCCGTGTACAGCCTATTGGAAATAACCACTCACAAAGAATTAGATGAATTAATTTAAAAACATGTGTCACTTGTACAGGGATGAACTCAAAAGTGTGTCCAATTTTTTTTTTTTTAACGATCGGTCCTTTTATGTCAAATTCGCTAAAAAATACTATGCGTCTGAAATATGACACGAAATGGCCATTTTGATCTCACTATAAACAGACCGAATATGTTACTCTTCTATGAACAATTATCACCAGAATTCTAATGCTATAACAAAAGAGAATGAACAATGTAAGATATGTTAAGGTGAGCTTTTCTGATCACTTTTAGTCCGGCGTACGTCTGTCTGTCTGTGTGTCAATCATTCTGTCTATAACCATTTGCATTGTTGACTCCTTCTCTAGAACAACTTGGCCAATTTCAACAAAACTTGACATATAGCATTATTGGTAAAGGGAAAATGTGTTGTTGTTTCTTTTTTCAAAAATCTTCTCAAAAACAAATTTGCCAAAATTGCTTTAACTTGTATAGAAGCGTTTTAAGGTGTTTTTTACAATGGAAAAAATAGAGACAATTTTTAACATTTCCATTTATAAAGCCATTTTGCCGGATAAGCTATCACTTGTGTAAAAGCATCCTTTGGTAACGTAGATTCAACTTTTTTTTTCAGATCATGAATCCTAAAGGGGGGGGGGGGAGGGGGAACAATGGAGCATGTTAAAAAAAAAGTGATTATTCTAAATTTATAAATTTTAAAATATATGGTAAAACTTATACCCAACAACGGGTAATTGTTACTGCTGTGATTTTTTACGAATTTTTCTTAAAAAGGGGCATTTAGAATTTCACACATAATTTTTTTACGAAATGGACATGTCCGTAAAAATTAAAATCATCTGTGGGGGGACATTTTCACCCTGACATTGTTACAGTTAACTCCCATAGAAATAAGAAAATCGTTTTTCTCTTAACGAGTCTTTAATTATAATGATTGTGTTTATTCATTTACCTTTATTTCATATGTGATATACACTTCACTTATTCCTATCAATATGGGTATCATCATTGATGTACAATATGTGCTCGTCTCAGTTCGATTTACCGGGAAAAAAGAAAGACAACAGCATTTAATTTTTTTTCTCTCTCTCTTTCCCGCCTTCTCTCCCAATGTAAGCGATTCATTTTGATTTGGCATTTTAAATAATGGGTTAAAATAGCTTTGTATCCCCGCCATAGTATTGACTCTGAGTGATTAAAATCTAGCTAATAACGTTGCATAATACGTAGTTTTAAAAAATACGCAAGACTGAATAGAAAGATCTAACTGTTATCACCTCGTGACCAAAAACGCTTAAATATACCTACATGTACAGCCGTCAGGGACTCAAATATACCTACATGTACAGCCGTCATAGACTGAGCTGAAGCTCATGAACATTACTCTAATACGGACGATGTAGTAAATTTACGTGGGATGTTGTTTTACTCCTGTGAAAATTTACGCATTTAATTATTACGAATTTATAAATCTCGTAATTATGAACAGCACGTACAAAAATATCCGTTATACGGTATGTGCGCATCTTGACATTTTAAAATGTTAAAACTGTGGCTCCTGAATATTATTGGGCCACTTAATGCACACGCGGTGACGGTACTCTCTTTTACTTACATTTTTAGGTATGTTTTTTCAGACACAGGATTTGAAGTACGTGTGCTGTGGCTAAGATAAGTCAAGATAACTTTCTTGTCTCTCAACAAACTCCGACTTCTATTTTGTCTAGTCAACATAAGCTATTACATTTTGTTGCGATAACTATCTCGACAAGATGAGATAACATATCTTGCATCTTGATCAAAATTTGTTGCATTTGCAAATGCTGCCATCCACAAAACAATATGATACATGTACATGTATAATAGTTGTATTGTCGTATTTTGCTCATTATTTGCTCAACTCATTTCTCGATCCCCTTACGTTTATAGAAAGGCACGTAATCAAAATGAAATATAGGTAATTGCCCGTCGATTAGTGTCTTAAAAATTACCATTTGATATTTAATCCTCAGGTGCAAATTCATATCTTAAGCTGTGTTTAACATGAATATTTAGATACTTTGTATGCTGACTTATAAAGCTTGAGACACCATGAAAAAAAAAACGGATGACTTAAGGTTAATATTGAATTACATGTAATTCAAATTAAATGATAAGATTAAAGATTAAAATAATAAGCAATATAAAAAACCACCAATTTATTATGTTTTAATTAGGAATGAAAACAAACAAAGATATTAAAATCAAATAGAATTTTCCAAAATAGGGCCAAAGTTATGAGGAATTATTTTAATCCTTAGGTTAACTTTTTCAATCGCATATAGTTTAATGTATTTAAGACAGTACAACTTTATAAATATGATATAATGACGCTAAACATATTGTGTTTTAAAAGGCAAAATAAGAATCAACATATCTATAGTTTTTGGAGGACGGCCTTATAATTTTCAGTAATTATCTTCTAAGCAGATCAAAGGAATTCTGGATAATGAGTTCCAAACTTATTTATCAAATTATGTTTATAACTAATTTTGTTTTGTGAACGACAGTCTTTGCAAATGAAACGAATTTTAGTCAAGATGCAAGATAAATTATCGAGATAGCTATCCAAAAAAAAAAAAATCAGTCTTGATCGAGAAACCAAAAAGTTTTTTGATCTTGACGAGATAGTTATCTTGACTTTACGTGATATGCTATGTTGACCCAAAAGTATGTGGATTGCAGAAATATATTACCATATGGTAAATCTACAAACTGTGCGTCTTTAATCTTGACGCCATGTTTTGAACGTTGCCATGCGCCTTGGTGACAAAACACGTTGCTTTTAAATAAGGGTAACAAAGGGGATAACAAAAATACCGTTTCATCAAAGGGACCAAAACTTAGCATATCAATAACATAAGTGTTGGTGCACAGATTCATCTGTAAAGTATGACTTTCATGAAAAATATGATAGACAGCCAAATTGTCTTCTTATTTTTTGATTGACCCCCGTATGTATGATTGTTTCGTTTTGAACAGATGTGTTTTGTCATGAATGAATATTAATCGTACATGAGATTTTCGCTTTGATCTCGATGCAAAACAATTCACAAAATGTTATTTAAAGGGAAGTTGTTGGTTTGACTAATTTTACCGAATTAGAATGTTTTGTCTGAAATATATTAAGAAAATCAATCTAATATTATCAACTATATTAAAAAAATATGTAGTATATTTAAATGATTACAAAATCAATGTTAAAATATTTCATAAAAAGTACATATTGTAATGATAATATAAACAAATTTTAACCATCTCAAAAATCCATAAAGCGAACCACAAGTTTAAAGCAAAGCAACACGGACCTCTAAAGATGGAGGTGGGATCAAGTCGCACCCGCCGTGTGTGCATTGTCAAGATCATGAAAAACGGAAGAAACCGTAATCAGTCCCGTGTATTAATAATGGTCTAAATATGTAAAACTGAGACACAGTCATATATAGATAGAAAGAAAAATCACATTAGTTGTCTTGAACAACATCCATCAGACTACATCTGCCATAGAAACAGTCACCTTCAAAGACAGATATGTTCTTATCTGAACTTTTTTTTAAATTAAAAAATACATCAATTTTAGATCTGAAGAATTACACTACCTTAGTTTAATTGACAAATTAATAGTGTACCCTGAAAACTGATCAAGCCTTGACAAGTTTGTAGAACTATGGTCAATCCCAATAAATTATGTAGGTTATTAAAGCGATCTGGTTGGACCATCGTTGGGGAGGCACTGTACTCAAACACTTTTGTCTCAACTTGTTAACAAGTATTCCTTTTGGCATTAATGATATATTGATAGCTAAAAGCAAGTAATCAGTCTAATGTAAAATAATTTAAAAAGTACTGTATTTTTATAGAATATTTGCAATCTGTACACCATAATTTCATCATTATAAACCGTCAATAAATTTAATTTCGAAATAAATCTGGGGAAAGCCGTTCGTAAACTCCTTGTCTAGTTTTATATTTTTAACGTGATTATCAAATGTTAATGTGTCTTCTTCTTCTTTAGAATACTGAGTAGGGCTCTTCAAAGATCGAGCATTAACACGTACATAGAAAGAATGATCTGCACTGGCGTCGGAAGCAAATTGAAAGTGGGGGGGGGGGGGGGCTAGACTAATCCCCTCAGATATATTGCAACAAAAACCCTATTTCCCAAAATCATGAAAATCTTAATCCGTGGGGGGGGGGGGGGGTCACAAAAATACCGAATGTTTTACCAAAGATCATACATGTGTTTTCTTTTAAAGTTTTTATTTATAAGCACTGCGATTGGATCAGCTACTCGCAGCTGCATCCAATCATAAAACGGAGCTTGTCACCGAGTTTTTCGTAATGAAATCCGCCAAGGGTTTACGGGGAGCAAAGTGGACCGAAAACCCTTGGCTAGCGAAGATGGGACATATTTTTTTTTTAACAATTTTAAAAACTATATTGTCAATTATTTGGATTTAAATTTGGATTAAACATTTCTTAAAGTACATCGATAGATTGATATTGAAATCTGCAATTTAATAGATTTTGTTGTTTAACAACTCAAAACACTTTTAATTTGTCAGGAATGACAATGATAATTATGTTAACTTCTGATTGCATATCCCTGGTATGGGACCTTGCCGTTTTTTACCAGCACACCAAACTTCACCTATTTAAAACATATAATTGCAACAAAATGACATGCATTTTTTAAAATATGCAATTTGTATAATATTCTAAAAAAAATGAATCTGGATGTATTTTGTTCACACATTTTTTAAATTGATTACTATCCTTCATTCAATCACAAATTCCTGGCCAGTGTACATATGTATAATGTTTATAAAACAAAACTAAAAATCTACTCATCCTTTAAATCTGTGTATAAACACACTTTTTAAAAATAAAATATGATAAGAAGTCCATTGAGATATGTAAATAACCCATTTTTTAGCATATAATAGAGAGAGAAATAGAGAGAGAGAGAGATAGAGAGAGAGATAGAGAGTGAGATAGAGATAGAGAGAGAGAGAGTTTTGAATAATGTCAGAGACAGATTAAGAGAGATTAGAAAACTGAAAGAGAGAGATACAGAAACAAAGAGAAAGTACATATTATGGAGAGAGAGAAAGAGAGAACATTTGCGTTAAAGAGACATAGACACAGTAAGCTGGCATACATGTGGAACAGACTAAGAGAAAGAGCTTTTGTATATCCTTAGCAGAGATATCTGAAAATAGTGGATGTCTGAAAGAGAGAGAGAGAGAGGGGGAGAGGGAGAGAGAACATAAGTATGCATTAAAGAGAAATAGACACAGAAAGCTGGCATACGTGTTAAAGAGAGAGATGTCAAACATATTAGAGATATGGAAACAAAGAGAAAGAAAGAGTACATAAGTTTAGTTTGACACCATAGATCTAAATATTTCCAGTAATGCGATAGGAGGTCATGTGGTACTTTGGTGTCATGCGTCGGTTCACGTATCGCGGAGGTTCAAATATTTAATTTTGTTAAATCGAAAGCAACACCGTTTTACACCTCCTATTTTAATAAATACATTATTCAGAGATATACGGAGAACCAGACAGTGATTTCAATAATAGATGCATCTTAACCAGAGAATGTGAATTTGAAGGTTTTTTTTATTGTAAGTTATCTGTGTTAATAATTTATGTTTTACATAATAAACGATGAATGAGAGAGAGATAGATAGATCGATAGATAAATAGATAGAGAGAGAGAGAGAGAGTTAGTCACTACATTTAAAATCGTGTATTTTGTGGTAAATATACGTTTCTTGGGAAAAAACACACTTTCTCGACAATATCGTGTACCATAGACACATGAATATATTCGATACAATTCTTTATTAACTGAAGGAATATAAGGGCGAGTTTTTTGATAATTATAAATTCTTATCAAAGTTTTCTTTTCTTATAAATTTACTACAGATATTATTTTCCTTGAGCTATTGTCTCTTTTTTCTTCATTTGCGGATAAATATCAAATACGATCAGCGTTAAAAAGATATGACAGGATATTAATAGTAGCTTTTTATTAATATTCAACACAATAGATAGAGAGGGACAGACAGATATAGAGAAGTACAAAAGTTTCTCTCATAGGTCTAGAAATTTCGATACACAGATCGTTTATGTTCTGATAATAAGCATTGAGGAGGAAACAACATCATATTACACCTGTTATAGAAAGGACTACCTGGTTCAGAAATTGGAGCTAGGGTCAGACACCGATTTTAACAACACAAAAATTCAACAATAGAATCATAGAGGCGTGTTAACCAGAGCATGTGAATGTTACTGAAGTTAGCATGGTGCAATGTAATACATTTGGAATGCTTTATTTCTTTACATTTGGAATGTTTTATTTCTTTACTATTTTGAATGTTTTATTTCTTTACATTTAGAGTGTTTTATTTCTTTACTATTTTGAATTATTTATTTCTTTACTATTTTAAATGTTTTATTTCTTTCTTTTATTTACATTGGTACTGATCGATCATTATACTAAATTAATAATCGATAATAAAAAACCCAAAATTTTAGTGCAAATTATTCCGTTATCCATTTTGAAAGTTCATTTAAATTAAAATTTACAAAGAAATCTCTTAACTTGGGAGAGGTAGTTTTATACTCTATATAAACAAATTGGTGTCGTAATTCATCAAAGTACAGCATCATCCCGGACACTATTACACAAATTGAATTCCGTTCTTTGTTAAATAAGAGAGCTTGGAATGAGGCAGATAGAGAGAAAAACAAACAGAGAAATGCACACACAGAGGTATAGACACATTAAGACGTATATCGATAAACAGAAAGGAATATATAGATAGGTAGTACACTGAAAACAGATAATTTTACACGTCAGTTGAATAGGAAAGAAATTAATATACGATTTATTATGGACATCTTTTCATAATTTATTTACACGTTACAGTTTGCATTTATTGCTTGTATAACTGATCTAGACAACAAATATCCATTCAATGGTTTTGTTCTACAATGAATAACTTACTTTTCTGTCTAATGGACAAATTTGTAATTGTAATGATGGCGAATAGAAAAAAATCCGACAATAGTAGGTATTGGTTTTAGGCTTTCACGTATAATCTTATTATCAATAAAACAAACTATCTTTAGTGTATAATTAAGTGCATATAAATGTATATAAAACAAAAGAGAAGATTTGTGGAACAGAGTAATACAGCCTAGCATACGTCAACATTAGAAATGGTAGAAAACGAGCAACGATGCTAATTTTATCAATATATGACATTGATGCAAATCATACATCATCTATACGAAAAGTTAAACTGACGGAAAAAAAAGAAAAAAAAGAAAACTAAAACTGTTTAAAGAATTGCAATGAGGGCGCATGACTTTCTTTTACATAACAATTGAACCTCTTTAGTTACATTTGATCTCACAGTGGCGTATACGTTGGAATGTGTGCAGCATGTACCGTAGAGAGGACAATGACTCGAGTTAAAAATAGGTCAAGGACGATTGTTAATGTAGCATGTATTTGTGTTAAAAGTCGATGCTGTCCCTTTAACAGCATAGATATAACCGTGTGTTGCAAGGAATATTATACCATCACTGCTGCGATGCCCTTTTTAAAAAAGTTTCTGTTTTTAGTTTTTTTTAACATGATAGTATGATACTTAACTAGACTGTATGTAAGATGTCATTCTGTGTAACCCAGTGATGAAATCTGAAGGTGTGTCGCCGTTGTATAAGTATCAGTATCCTTTAATCAAAAGTTAATTTTCAAAATCTGAGTCTATGTTTGTTCATATTCATGTCTTTTAATTTGTTTTGATATCTAAATTTATGTTTTCAATTCATAATGTACACCTTACTGTCAAGTAAAAGGAGAGCGCCCTGACTGGGTTTTGCTCCATCTAACATTGAGATGTATCAGATTACGGTCGATATGACGTAACTTATTATGTTTACCTTAGACAACCCCCACTATTTTAAGACAAGATCAGGTACCATGACACATTTGTTAGTCATTGATATAATGCCTTTCATGATGAAAACTATAATCTTGTAAAGGCCAATTCTTTTCAGACAAGAGTACTAATTACACATGGACACCTGTTGCACTTTTCATTACACTAAACAAACAAAAACAGAACGAAAATAAACAGTTGAGTTGTTCTTATACTTTCCTTGGGACACCCATGCTTTCAAAACAAGTTCCAGAAAAAAATAACACACGCCAAACTTTCGAAACTGCTAAAGAACTCTCAATTCATATTTTAGGCGATAAGAATTTTCAAAACAGAGAGAGAGAGAGAGAGAGAGAGAGAGAGAGAGAGAGAGAGAAAGAGAGAAATAAGGGGAGATGCTTGTGAACTTACGTTTAATAGATGTTAGTACATGCGCTTCTAGCAATTTACATACATGTATTAACAATTGTAATACATGTAAGAACTGCTATTTTTATTCTTAAGAATTGGGTTCTATCCTAGATAGATACAGTAGATATATACAGTAAATCTAAAGTTCTGAGAATCGTGTGCTATTTTGGAAATCATTTTAAACATATGCGTCGGTTAAATTGTTAAATTAGTTTTAAACCATCAACACGTACATATTGTCGATAACTTAATGCTAAATGTGGCGTAAAAAGAAGTGGACGGTAATTGATTAAGATAAAAGCAGAAAGCGAGAAAGAGAGAGAGAGAACGAGAGAGAGAGAGAGAGAGAGAGAGAGAGAGAGAGAGAGAGAGAGAGAGAGAAAAGAGGAAAAGACAAATATACAAACAAACAGAATAGAAACATCGAAATACAGAGAGCGATAGAGAAAAGTACATTAGTTTAGTTTTACACATTACGTCTAGAAAAGTTGATGCAGTCATTGCCTTAGTTTTGACACTAAGCATTGTGAAGGCAACAACGACATCAGATTACATCTGTTTTAGAAACAGATACCTTAGTAAAAAAAACATGAGCGAAAGTCAGACACCGATTAAACAATAGAAGCGTGTTCATCAGATTGTGTGAGAGAGATTCAACAGTTATTACCTTATTTAAAATCGTGTTAATAATTATTGTGTAGGTAGAACCCGCACTTTCTTGACAATATCGAACACCAAGGACCAATAGATACAGTCTACTTAATGACTGAGTCACTGCAAAAACTTCGAGTCGCATTTTTATGATAATGTAAATTGTGATAGTGTTGTTTTCTTTAACAAATATGACTAATATTGATTGTCTTGCCTTTCTAGGTTTAGATGCTAATAAATATTAAAAAAGATCAGCATTACCAAATATGACGTGTCTCATGTGACCACTTTGTAAATAAAATATTTAATTGCGTATGTACGAGAGCATCAGAGACGGCAACATTAGAGAGAGGTACATTAGTTTATTTTGACTCCATATGTCTAGAACATGCAATACACGTGACGCCTAGGTTTATGTATTGTATTATGTATTAAGCTTTGTGAATGCAAAAACAACATCGTATTACACCTGTTTTTAAAAACAGATACCTGGGTCAGAAATTGAAGCAAGAGTCAGTCGACCGATTTTAACAATACAAGTGTGTTAACCAGAGCATGCAAATGTATCAGAAACAGTTTCAAGCAGAAGATTTTCAATACTTCATTTCTTTACTCCAAATGCCTTACACTGGCTTGGTACTGGCGATTAATGATGTTAAAAATGCCAAAATTTAATTTTGTTTGCAATTAGATCTGCAGAGATATTAATTTAAGGCATTGAAATGCCTATGTTTGTTACAATTTATCACAATAAGTATACTTCGGTATATTGTACACACACACACACACACGTGTTTACCTATTTTCATTATAGGGACTGTATAGAAGTTCTGATCTGTTGGAGTACATAATGATTGCATGACAATGACAATATTGTCATTAACATTGGATTAATTAAACCTTGTTCTTTTATCATATTTAGATGTCTCTAATTCATTATTTGTTAAATTCATGATGATGTTTTGTTACGTACACCACCCCCCCCCTCCTCCCTTGATAACAAAACTTGAGAGATATACTTTATTTGATTCGGAGAAAAGACATAGTCTGAAAGAAGCAAACATAATTAAAAACAAATACACGGAAAAGAAATTAATGGAGGTATATAACAGAATATAAAAATACTCCTAACCATGCAACAAGACAAAGATATGAATTCAATCTAGATGGTTTTAACAATCAGTTTCAAAGATTAGTTTGAATTGTAATGAGCAAAATATTATCTAAAATGAGTTTGGCAAAGCCATTTTAATGTTGTTCGAGTGGTAATTCAACAAAATATCACTTCAAACCTAGCACAAATACACACGATGCGTCTAACTTTTAAATACAATTCTTTGAAAGTAAGTTAAAATATAACATTTTACATTAAACTGCATTCACAATAGTCATCTAACCGTTCAGCTTGAGGAAACCATTAAACGAAGGGCGTGTCCCCAAGCACCTACGCTTGCTTCTACTATATACAGTTTCTCCTGTGGGTGATGTCAACCAGTTTTTAATTTATGCCACTTTCTGAAAAAAAAAAAGGGAGGGGGTATTTAATGACAGAAACACGAGGAATATTCAGGTGTGTGTGTGTGGGGGGGGGGTATTTAATGACAGAAACACGAGGAACATTGAAGTGTGTGTGTGGGGGGGGGGTATTTAATGACAGAAACACGAGAAACATTCAAGTGTGGGGGGGGGGGGGATTTAATGACAGAAACACGAGAAACATTCAAGTTGGGGGGGGGGGGGGTATTTAATGACAGAAACACGAGAAACATTCAAGTGTTGGGGGGGGGGGGGTATTTAATGACATAAACACGAGGAACATTGAAGTGTGTGTGTGTGGGGGGGGGGGGGGGGGTATTTAATGACAGAAACACGAGAAACATTAAAGTGTGTGTGTGTGGGGGGGGGGGGGGGTATTTAATGACAGAAACACGAGGAACATTGAAGTGGGGGGGATGGTATTTAATGACAAAAGCACGAGAAACATTCAAATGTGTGGAGGGGGGGGGGGTATTTAATGACAGAAACACGAGAACCATTCAAGAATATCATTGTTTTCCTGATTATAAAAGATTCTAAAAATTTATTTCAACATTGAAAAAATAAAAGTATTGCATTAAAAACAAGGTATATTTGATCGTTGAATATACATTTAGAGCTCTAAGCCAACAAAATATGTGTGTAATCTACGAATCAGATGACAAATATGGTCATAAAGAACAGTTTATCTTTATAAATACAGATACATGTTACACGTTATGCTCCAACCTACCAACTGTGTGTCTAGTCTACAAATCGTTTCTTATACAAGAACTACAACTACATTTAGTTGACATTGCTTTGTTAAAGACAGTTTGATTCTGCCTTTTTAATCTTTCATTTTTTTTATTTTATTTATTTATTTTTTTGTTGTTGCTTTTTTTTAAATTCAAACTATTTCCACTTTTACCAACACCTACCAGCTTACAGTTTGCTGGCTGCCTTTTAAATTATCCGCATCATCGCATGTAAACATGTATCGTATAACACAAACACCCGGTGTATGTAGGACAGCCAGACTGATGTTTCAATATTTATATCAGGTAAAGGGGTGGCTGACAACTCGGGCGGGTTTTGTAAAAAAAAAATGTCAAAAATTTCTTCTTTTTTTAAATAACGTAGAAGATTTAAAAAATGGAGAGAGGGAGAGAAAGATAGAAAGAAATAGAGAGAGAGAGAGGAAAAGAACGTGCTGTATGATTAATCTAATGCTGTCGTTAAATACACGTGTACCCATGCAACGAAAAAAAAATGGAAATTTAATAGAGATTTTTTATCCATGATTAGTTTTAAAGATTTGTTTGAATTGTAATTTACAAAGGAATATACATTGTTTGTCAGAACCATTTTAATGCGGCACGTATACAAAGTATATTAGTAATTCAACAAAGTACATGTATCACTTTAAACCGAGGACAAACACACACGATGTATTCAGTTATCTGTTAAATACGATCTTTTGAGAATAGGTTAGAGATGAAACATTTCACCATAAATTGCATTAACAATAGTCAGCCAACCGTTGACCTTTTTATATTGACTTTTTATTTGATGCTACATTCTGCATTTTTTTTTGTTGATGACCAAAACACGAGAAACATACAACAAATTATTTTGTTCTTGATTATAACAATTTCTAAAACTCCATATCGACATTGAAATAAAATAAAAGAAGTTCATTGCAAATAACGTATGATTTCGGAATGAAAAAGGTAATGTTAATCGTTTGATAGATATTAAGAGCTCTAGGCCAACCAACTGTGTGTCTAGTCTACGAATCAGTTAATGAAATGTGGTGATACCGAACAGTTTATCCGTATAAATACAAATATATGTTACTTGTAATGTAGATGCAAACATGTTATTCAAATGGCTTCAAGGGGAAAGTTCCTTTAATTACGTGTACACATTATACACTATACACATCTATAACACATTATACATGCATCTTACATTATGACACGGGTACATGTAAATCAATTCTTACAATTATACTCAAACACAAAACATTTTGTTTAGAGCAACGGCCGTTTCCTATACAAGAACTAGAGCTACATTTAGCAGAATTTTTAAAACAGTTTGCATTTGGCTTTTTAATCTTATTTTTATGTCTGATTCAAACTCTTTACAACCTTACACACACCTATCAGCTTACAGTCTGGTGGCGGCCATTCAAATTATTTGCGTCATCGTAGGTACACAACAGGTATTGTATAACGCCAATACCTGTAGTATGTAGGACAGCCAGTCTGGGGTCTACACATTTAAAACAGGTAGTGGGGTGGCTGACAACTCAGGCGTGATTTCTCTTTTAAAAATGTCAAAAATGTGCGGCTGTTTTTATAAATAATGTAGAACGTAAAAATAAATGGAGAGAGAGAGAAAGAAAGAAATAGAGAGAGAGAGAATTGTATGATGGTTCTTTTACAGTGTCAAACATAAAACTGTTAATCGTAATGGAGTGAACAATTCAGCTTTGTAAAATACTATAAACAATGGGAATAAAGATCATTATGAACACAGTTTTATAGACTAAAACTGCATGTGATTGAATATATATACATATACTAACATCTGTAATGCTTCAACAAATTCTAGCAACGTTCATGGCCTCCAAATTCACCAGAAGAATAACAATACCCATAGAATAATAGTTAGCCCTCAGTCAGGGGTTTCAAAGGTTTTACATTACAACATGTTCTATGTAGAAAAGTGTGTTAAAATCATTCGCATGCTTAAATATATGAAACAAGTTCTCAAGTATTTGAAAGTTATATTTTCACCATTAAATATTATCCATTTAAGTGTGGTTTCGATTGCGTTTTTAACGTATTCTTGAGAAGATATCAAGTTTGACGTGATGGTATAGTATAACCTTTGGTAACTAATCTCTTATGCGTAATGTATTTTGCTGCTTGAAACATCAACTTTTAAACTGAATTTAAAAAAATAATTAAAGTACCATACACTACTATGATCAGTATCTACATTTGGTTGAAATCCCCCTTATGTTATCATTTGAGATCCATGCTGTTCCATTTAAAAAAAACGATTAAATTATCATACACTACTATGATCAATCAGAGACATCAATACAGACATCGTTAAATTGTTAAACATTCATTTGAATATATCAAGTAAAACATGGTGGTATAATATCAAAATCGGTAAATCAACGCTTATACTTTATACTCATCACTGTGTCCAAATCAACAGTTTAACCTAAATTAAAGAAAACAATTACAAAGTAACTTAATTTAAGAAAAAAAAACAACAACAAAAAGGGAGTAAAAAATCTGCATTACAAAGATCCGTATCCTCTTGTGTGTGTTTATAATTAATATCATTGTAAGGCTTACAGTAGTGCCTTTTTAAAGAACATGCTTATTGGAATGGAAAGAAAAAAAGCAATAACAGAGAGACCAAAGGAAAAAGACAGACATGCGGGTAAAGATAGATAGATAGATAGATAGATAGATAGATAGATAGATAGATAGATAGATAGATAGATAGATAGATAGATAGATAGATAGATAGATAGATATAGATAGATAGATAGACAGATAGACAAATAGACAAATAGATAAATAGATAGATAGATAGATAGATAGATAGAAAGAAACAGACAGAGAGACAGACAGAGGCATAGAAACACAGTGAGATGGAAAGCTAAAAATGTCATGTTTAGTAATTTGATAGTTTCATTATACATTAAACCATTAATATTCAAAATGAGAAATATTGTTACATGTAATTAATTGTACCTTGTTAAGAAGATTTTGAGAAGGAAAAAAATACAGACAGGCAGGCATGTGAGAGAGACACTGAGAGAGACACAGAGGGAAAGAGAGAGAAAGAGAGTGAGAGAGATAGATAATGGGTAACTCGGTCGAGCAGTATCGAGCTGCAATTGGCTTGTTTTATTTTAGATGTAGAGGTGTATCAAAAGTTTATTTATTTCTGAATTCCCCACTTGCAAATTTTCTGTTTCTTTTTTATTATCTATGTAACTCATTTAGCCACCTATTGTTAAGCATAATGCAAATTTCTGTGCATATTAATTTTTTTTTCCAATTTTTTATGTTTATCCTTTTACTACTGTGCGGAGATATTGAACTTAATCCAGGTCCTTCTATTGTAAATATTCTGAATATTCTACATCTCAATATCCGCAGTATCAGACACAAGTTAGGTCATTTAAACTACTTTATTCACGACTTTGATATACTATGTTTCACCGAAACCCACTTAGATCCCAGTGTTAGTAACGATAACATTATTTTAGACGGTTTCAGTCAAATATTGCGTAAAGATAGAAACTGTTTTGGTGGTGGTGTAATGATTTACCTTTCGGATCAAATACGTGCTACTAGACGTCCGGAATTTGAACCCGCTGACGTTGAATGTATATGGGTAGAAATAGACAACCATACCTTTAAATATTTTCTTTGCTGTCTATATCGCCCACCAAATTCCGATAGCAGTTTTTGGACTAAACTTTCCTGGAGCATAGACCAAGTAGGCGAGCTCAGATAAAATAATAACTGCTGGTGATATCAATGTAGATCTCCTTACTGTTCCACGTACGCACATTATCCTTGAAATTTCTTCTACGTACAACCTTGTTAACAATATCCATGAACCGACCAGAATTTCACACACGTCGAACACACTTCTTGACCCAATTTTCACTACTACAGATATCCAAGTTTACGAATCGGGTACACTAGTAATGGACTCGTCCGTTAGCGATCACAAAGCGACATACATTGCACTTTCGTCAAGTCTAAACTATAATCGTTCTTACAAACGTAAGGTATGGATCTACAAAGATGCCGACTTCGATAAATTAAATTCCTTAATTCAACATTGCGATTGGACAAACATTATTACGGAAGCTGACAATGTTAATATAGCAGTTGATAATTTTACCACAAAATTTCTTTCGTTTGTTAGGGAATGTATACCGGAACAAACAATAACCATTCGGCCTCGTGACAAGCCATGGTTTGACTCTGTATTACGGAGAACGATCAGAGTTAGAGACCGACTGCGTAACAAAGCAATTGAAACGAATAAAGATTATGTTTGGTCTGCGTATAGAAAGGTCCGAAATTCAGTTAACAATATGAAAAAACACGCTATCTCAAATTATTATGACAATATAGAAACGTATTTAGATGATTCAAGCAAAAATAATACTAAGTTATACTGGAAGCTGATGAAAGACTCATTTCATATGAAGCTTTCAACGGAATTACCACCTATTCAAATTTCTAATGTAAACGGTACAACCAAGTATGTTTATTCAGATTTTGGGAAGATCGAATCTCTTAATACATATTTTTCTTCTATTTCTTCTGTAGACAATAAGAATGCGGCTTTACCTAATATGTATAGTTTATGTAGAGAAACACTTTGTAATATTTATATAAATGAACAAGAAGTGTTAGACATTATTTCAATATTACCTGTTAATAAAGCAATTGGTCCTGATTTGGTTAGCCACAAAATGTTGAAGGCAACCCTTTTTACTATTGTAAAACCACTTACATTGTTATTTAATAGATCACTTGTTGATAATACTTTTCCATGTTTTTGGAAAATTGCTCACGTTATTCCTCTATTCAAAAAAGATGATCCGTCATTGGTTTCTAATTATAGACCAGTATCTTTGTTATCATGTGTTAGTAAAATTATGGAAAGAATCGTTTTTAAACATGTGTACAACTATTTTCATAGGAACAATTTATTTTATCGATATCAAGCCGGTTTTTTACCAGGTCATTCCACTGTTTATCAACTATTAGAAACGTATCACAGCATTGTTCAAAATATTGATGAAGGTAAATTTTCATGTATGATTTTTTGTGATCTGTCAAAGGCATTTGACAGAGTATGGCGTTGCGGCCTATTATTCAAGTTACAAACCTATGGAGTATGTGGAGATCTTCTTAAGTGGTTTTCTAGTTACTTAAGTCAAAGGTCCCAAAAAGTTATGTATAAACTTAAGATCTTTTGTCAAGCACATCAGAAATTTCAGCAGGTGTACCCCGGGGATCTGTATTAGGACCTCTTTTATTTTTGATATATGTCAATGATGTGGCGGTTAATATGTTATCACTGTGTAGATTATTTGCTGATGACAGTTCGCTTCAATACTCTTCAAACAACATAGTTAACATTGAATATATTTTAAATCATGATTTAAAAATTTTGGAATCGTGGTCCAAAAAGTGGCTTCTTAAATTCAATTCATCAAAAACTAAGGTTGTTTTTTTTACTAAGAAGCATAACTCTGTTTTACCTAAATTATTTTTTGAAGGCGATAGACTAGAGTTTGTCTCGACCCATCGCCATTTAGGACTTTTATTATCGCAAAATCTCAGCTGGTCTGAATACATTGATGGTATTGTAAACTCTGCATACAAAAAATTAGGACTCTTAAAAAAACTTAAGTATAAATTGGGTAGAGAGCATCTCTCTAAATTATACATTTCATTCATTAGACCTACCCTTGAATATGCTTCGATTGTGTGGGATGGCTGTTCTGTGCATGATGCAGACAAACTTGAAAAGGTTCAATTGTGTGCTGCACGAATTGTCACTGGGTTGCCAATTTTTGTACCAAGGGAAGCGCTTTACTTAGAAACAGGGTGGGAAATTTTACAAACCAGACGATACATCGCCAAGATGAAAACTATGTTCAAATTTAACATGGGGAGTCTCCCTGATTATTTATGTGATATTATTCCTAACAAGAGGGAAAATATATCGCGATACAACACACGAAACAAGGATCAGTTTAATGTACCTAAGTGCAGGTTAGATTTACTTAAAAAATCATTTGTACCCAATGCTGTCAATCAATGGAATTCACTAAATATAGAAGCCAGAACAGCCACCTCAATCAATTTGTTTTGCAAACATATGCCTAAAGTTACGAAACCCCCTATTTATTTTTCTTTTGGTAAACGCTGTAACAACATTATTCATACAAAGCTGAGACATAACTGTGTATTAAACTATGATCTTTGTAAACGTAATATTATAAATAATCCGTTGTGTTTATGTGGTAAAACAGAAGATGTGTATCATTTCTTTTTTTCTTGTAAAAAATACTCTAGAGCGAGAAACAACATGTTTGATCAATTGTTTATGTTAGATTTAGTCAATATTGATACTGATTTACTTTTATATGGCAACAATAACCTTCCTTTACATATCAACAAAAGCATTTTTGCTTCTGTACAAAAGTTTATAGACGAATCCTTGAGATTTAAATAATATTTCTTTGTGTATATCAATATTATATTCTTTTGTTCTATACTCATATGCATGACAACTATTGTTATATTTAAGGAGAGGAACTTGTAAGTTGTTAGAACTTGTTTCTGATCCTTTTGTTTATTCAATAAAATATGTTCAAAACAAAACAAAGTGAGAGAGAGAGAGAGCGTTTTAAAAGGACATGTTTTGTAAATTGATAGTTTTTTTTTACATATTCAGCCTTTAATATTCTAATATAGGGATATAGTTACATGTAATGACCTTGTAAAGTAATGATTCGGGGTTTTGTGGGTATTTTTTTTTACATCTTATCATTCAAAAAAATATATTGTTAGACTGTTAAAGAAAAGTAAAATTTACTCAGATTAATCCATGAAATGGTTATTGTTATACCGTATGGTCTTACTAGTCGTCGCCAGTGTTCACATTCATTTTTTATATTATGTATTGTTGTTATACAAATAACCACCATTGTGTGAAACAAACATTTTTATTGATTTTTTTTTATTCGTGTCATATTTTACAACTTAACATTCATTTTATGACAAACACATGTTTTCAGAAATCTCTTTTAAAATTTTAGGGTGTGACACAGACTATACAGCAAACCAACCAATCAGGTGGCACCTCTATTGTCGGGTGTAAGATGTCAGCCCGAAAAACTCTGACATAAATTCGGGTACACCTGACTGCAGGTATTATATGGATTATTGGCGGCCGGACATTTAAGTATGCCAACATCAAGGACACACTGTTCGTTTATCTGTAATGTACAGGTAAGGTGTTTGTTATTATATCAACATTCGATTTCATAAAAAAAAACTTCGTTAAAAAAAATTGAAAATGTGAACTTTGAATACCATATGTGCATTATCATCAATGCATGGTGGGGGAGGGGGTAGATGGTAAATAATTGTGGTGATATAGGTTTAGCGTTTGGAATACATGTATGTAAAAAAGGTCCTTGCTATTTTTGACACAAGCTGTTGATGTTTCCATATTGCAATTTCTCTTTGTATTCATTACAGACAAAAGAGTTCTAGTTTCATCTCTAGAATCAGGTGTCAAGGGAAGTAACCAGCATTGATAGCTTCCGAGAATAAGGGCGTGGACTACAGATTCAATCAAACGACACCAGGAATAATTCAGTAAGTCAATCCAAAATATGGATCATGTAGACAGTAGAATATAAGATGTTTATGCCTGTTAACACATTTCCTTTTTTTTTTTTTTGCTTAAAAGTTTATCAATATTAGACAATGTCAAATTATCAACATCAAGTACTGATGTATTGTTAGGTCACGTGAGTCACTCACGTGACTTATTGCAATTAGCTTTAGTCCGAACTTCATAGGCACAACTTTCCTGCCAAAAGTCACGATGGTAAAATTCGGCACACTATGTTAATTTCATTAAATAAAAAATATGAGTCGCTTCCCTTTCCGTGTGAAAACAACATAGTGGCGAATGCAGACGAATGATCGATCCATAAAATCTTACAGTGTGAAACTGTCATGAAAAAAGAAATTTTCGAACTCTCATTTGTAATTTTCCAAAACAAATTGCTAATTTTATACATTCTGGATTAAAATTAGGACAATGTGAATTGTTGCGCATGTAAAATTATTACATAGTGTTTACAGTGACTTATAAGTCTAATGGGTTGGGTGTTTGATTTATGCAATTGTTAGAAAAAGTTAGTTTTTTTTTTTAAATGTAAAAGATACACATGCCACTATAATAAATGATTTACTCACTTTACTAAATTACTGATCAATGGTTATATTTTTATAAACTTGTCCAGTATAAGAGGTATATAGGCACTTCACATGCAGTGTATGTTTGTCATACTACCTTGTTCAATGGAAAGTATATGTTATTATTAATAGATTTACTTGGCGTACTGAATTTAGGAAACCAATATGTGGAACTTCGTCTTTACGAACTGTGGGATGTGATAGAAAATATACACATATTTTTGGTCCATCAAATAATTTGGTTGACGGTTACAAGTTATTTAACAGCCTTAAACTACAAGTACATGTATACTAGTATACGTGTGTGTTTACCGGTACATTGCTGTTAGAACAATTGATACAAAGGCAGGTTTTTATAGCTATATGTATAAACTCAATATGTATTCAGAGAGAAACTAAAATGGATAGAAAAAAATGTTATGAATGAAGTTTTAAATATTTTATGGTAATGCCTCATATTAGGTCATGATTTTTATGTGCATTATTAACGTGTGTAAATGCATTGGACACTTCAAAAATATCTAAACTTGAATTTGCTTTCATATTGGCCCATGGTATGTAGGGTGATTAAAGACAAGATTAAAAATCATTGGAATTTTACATAAAACTGTATCACTTTGCTCAGTGTATGACTATTTGTGTGTCTGTCAGTCAAATCCCATATCTTGAGCACAGTTAGGAATTTCACATTTGCTTATTACTGCTTGTTAGAATGACTGTAGAACATATAAATTAAATTCTAAAGTGCTTTTTGAAAAATGCATTTTTTTTCTTATACATGTTCAAAAACATATAACAGGCGTTTCAAAATACTATATATGCACATGTACCTGGTCTAAATTCTTTGCTGGCTGGAAGAAATTTCAAACCAGGTAGTGGGTGCGTCGCATTTCTTTTCTAAATTTTTAAGGTCGAATTTCACATACTTCTTATCATTGTCCCAAATCAGAATTTTAGATCAGAATTTTTTTTATAAAAGATACTAGTAGTCAACTCATCCCCATCCGCCGAATCCAAATTCCCTGATATAACCATACATCATTTATTCGATCATGTAGACGTTTATATAATTTGTTCATGGTTCACAGAATATTATATAAGGTTTACTACCAATATGTCGTGGTATAGAAATGTAAATCATGTTAAACGTGTACACATATTTTTTTGCATAATATGTTAAACCAATTGAAGTTGTCATCCAAAGTATCTGCCCGGTGTAAGCCTTTTGTCTTACGGATCCAATTGAGGGTCAGCTCAAACTAAGTGATGACAAGTCCAGTATTTCTTTCTCAAGCGGTTTTATTAAGCGTGATCGTATAGTTACAGCAATTAAAAGCAGCCCAAATCAAGAGTCTCAGAATCTCTATAAGCGGAATCTCTCTAAATCTCTTCAACATCATTTTACATAGGTATATATAACATTTTACTTATGATGGACAGTTCTGACTAGTTCGGCCCATTTACGACGATCATGAGTGAACATTTAGTGTTCAAAATTAAGATTAATAGTTTATTCCTAAATAAAGTAACAAAACCGTCAAAACTGTCAATCAAAGAGTAAGGATGCAGGATTTGAGTCTCCGAATCCTGAGTCTCGGAGTTCCCCACCTACGTATAAGGCACCACTTACTCATAATACGTTCATTCATACATGGCATAAAAGGTTACAAAGGTTAATATATAGAATACACAGTACATGAATCAATATAGAGTACCAGAGCTATCGTTGCAGACACAGAATCGCCAAATATGACAATTGTTTTTAAACTCTCAATTTGGATATTATTATGCCCGTATTATTCGCCTGGTTTTATAACATCATTTAGGAATACTACGCATTGCTACAAGAGTCACAGAGTTCATTCTGTTAATTATCATTAACACCATTCAGTGCGCAGTATATACATTTTTTCTGCCACTTGACTACAATTTTTGCTAATCGAGGCCTAGAATGAAAAAAAACATTTCTTTGAAACCTTTAATAATCTGATTGTAAATTGAAGAATGTATGTTAGAACTAATTCATTAAACTATCATGTTAAATTGTGGTACAAACTTTTTAAACTGTTAAAAAAATCGTTATAAAAGTGCTATATTTCGCCATTCTTCACCTCTACGTGACTCTAAAATATATTTATTATATCCCCCTACCGCCGTTAGGATCATGAAGTTTCTCCCCCATGGAAACATTAGTAAATGGAAATTAAAATAGAGATACCATTAAGCAGCTAAAGAGCTAAAGGTATACTACGCTCTCTTTATCCCTCACCCCGGATTAGAAGTTTGATGATTTCGAAAATAATCATTTTTTTCCTTTTCTTGTGAGGAATTTTTGCTACCCCCCCCCCCTTTTATAAGACGGTACTACATGTACGTTCCTGGAATTTACCGTAAATATAGTTAATAAAGTAAATGTGAGCATTCATCCAAATGAGTGTAAGTTACAGCTGTTTCCTACAAGTATCTTTGAAGAAATGTCCCCATTCGTTAGCTTTGCAGGATTTTGAGAAGAGTTTGGTAATATTTCAGCAGATTTACAAAAGCTTGTTAGAATTAATGTAATTTCCCTTATTGTGACGTCAAAGTTCACGTCGGTTAAGTGTCGTCTGGCTCTTTAAAAACTATCCGGAGAAATAAAACTACCCGAAGTATGCTGTTTTATTTACTTAAAAAGCATGATGTTCATGAAATTACACATTTTATCTGCTTCTCAAAAGTTTACTTTGATTCTCGCGAGAATATGAGAGCGCCATTTGCAATGCTTGGTATGGCATTGTGGGTCTGCTTGGAATTGCATTGTGGGTCAACTTAACTGCCGCCAAAAAAAATATGTCGGATCAATGGGTAAGAAATTTATTGTGACGTCACTCGATTAAAGGACGATAACTCCGTTAGTCTTATGTAATGGAATTACGTTGTGTCAGCAGTATATTTACAATGCATGTACCTAGTCTTTTGTTATTTTTATCTTGCTTGTTCTCGTGAGAGCGTGGAAGTGGAAACCATATTTACAAGGAACTGCTGGTCCGGTAAAAATAGGGCATTACTGGTCTGAGTAACTGATGCCAGAAAATCCGGTCAATTTCGTTTTAATTATACAAAAAGTTAACATATACATTATTCTTCCATCGCTGAAAATTAAAAGAAAATCGTATGTTTGTATTTTTTAACATATGAAAATGATAATGACCCCCTCCCCCTTCCCTACAAAATCATATATAAAATGTCATAGATGATTCGGACATACGACAAACGTTTGAGCGCGGCAAACAGATAAACTATGCGGTCAATTTACTTTATAGTTTGCACATAGTTTACTCAGATGAAGACCTTTCAGTAATAAAAAAAGACATCGTATGTTTGAAACATTTACCCCCGAGACTCCTAAGGTCAATAATGTAAAATAAAATAGCTCATTTGAAAGAAGGCCGATTTTTAAGAGAAGTGAACCAGATCCTTTAGTGTCTCTTGTCCTAGTGGATATTTTACTCTAAGGTAGGGACAAAATGAACATATATAAGAAAGTATAACATATTTACAATCTTCTCCTCTACTGAAACTAAGCCAAAACTGTTTGCATATTAGATATAATCAATCATGAAGACTTCTATCATTTTTTTTAACCTTATGGTACGAGTTCCTATTACAAATTTATCATAGTATTTAGAAAAAAATATTTAACTTGTTTGACACTGAATTGAAATTACTGCTTTAATTTAGATGGCCATAAGATGTCGTCTTAAATTGTAAAATTCCATGACACCCAAGACACGTTTGCTCGGTGCGGTGGGGTGCAAGGGTGGTTTTTAAGGCGTCGAGCTAATGCTCGGCAGCCTTCTAGCGATCGTCTGAATTGGCAATCGTCCAAAAATTCATGCACTGCACCGCCTTTTAAATGCGCATAAGAAATAAGTTCCTTTAAGTATTAAACATATTACAAGATTTTTATTCCATTTATTCAACTATATTGTGTACAAAAAACCCAACTTTGCTTCCCTGGTTATTGCCAACTCATTGCATAAGTATAAATTTGCTTAATCAAGAAATTGCGGATGAATACAATAAGGTGTACACATCTAAATATTAATTAAGTTTATCGCTTACATTTAAATGGGAGACCGTGCCCGATAGAAATAAAATTTGATATGTAGATTTATTTTTTATCGGGCACGGTCTCCAAAATAAATGTAAGCGATAAACGTATCCAGTGATTTTGTTGTAATAAGAAAACACGATAATGCAGTTGGTTTGTTCGAGCATTTTAGATAGCACGTGTTGTGGATTTGTTTGTAAACAATCGTAACATAGGTAATCTTTTTCAAACGGGAATTGATATAAAAAAAAGTATGTTTTGTTATTAAAATAGAGACACATTGTTAATGTATTCAAATTATGAACCTGTGAAAATTGTTCAAAGACTGTTTAAAGCAGAAAGAATTTTTTTTTTTTAACTTTTTTAACTACCTATTTTATAAGAAAATATACTGATTTTTGTTTTTAAAGCAGCACAAAACAAAATTCATTTACTTTTTTATTCTAGTATTATTTGATACACGACATTTAGTTTAGAACTGGAGAAATTCAAATTATTGATATCATTCTATATAAAAGAAAATGTCAGCTCGACGCCTTTGTGGCCGTTCCGGTCTTTGATATAATCATAAGAATCGTCCACCTTTACTCTAATTATCTACTAATTTCATCAACATCAAAAGTGACATAGTGACTTGGCCCCTGTGGCATCATGTACTGCATGTAATCACCTCAGGTGAGCTAAAAAAAAGTCTACTGGGTTTTCCATTGCCAAGTGGATGAAGACGCCCGGATGATAACGTTGGGTCTTATGTTAAAAATTAACAAACTTTGAGATGACCCCATAAAACAAACGGTGTGGTAAATGTCTTATTTTTTTTTTATCTTAAAATAATAATTATATCAGTAGAAATTCATGCAAAAAATATTCATTCAGAAATATAGCGCAGAACACATTAGACCCGGCATCATTTAAAGTCAAATGACCGTTTTTATCTACAATTAGTAGGAAAAAATTAAATTATAAGCAATAAATTCAATAGTAATTAGTTTTATAGGATATAAAATGGCTTGGAACAGTTTACGCTTCTTTATAAACCGCTAGTGAAATTTAATGACACCTAAGACACATTTGCTTGGTGCAGTCGGGTGCAAGGGTGATTTTATAACCATTAGACTCGTCAACCTTTTACTCTAGTTATCTACTAATTTAACCAACATCAAAAGTGACATAGTCCTTGTGACATAGTCCTTGTGACATAGTCCTTGTTGTCAGATTCCAGGTAGGGTACGGTGTCCGTAACTATGTTTTAGATTTGTTGTTTCCAGAATGAAGTTTAATTAAATGTTTATATAGAACTCCCGACAGGCTTGTGTGTGGGCTTTAATACCCAGCTATAGTCTGTCCCAAGATATTTTGCCGCATATTTCCATAATCTATTCGATATTTATAAATACCTCTTGGTTCAGACGATGTTCATTCAATAGTATGGAAAAATTCCCAAGATTTCTTCTTGAAACACCCCCTCTTGCTTGCCGGGTATCAATACACGGCTTCAAATGAAAAAAGTCTACTGGGTTTTCCATTGCCAAGGGGATGAAGACGCCCGGATGATAACGTTGAAAAATTGCGCGAGGTGTCCCGAGTACCTCCGAATGGAGAAAAGATGTCAACATCCCCCATTATAAATCTACGTAGGAAATCTGTTTTCGTGCCTGTGAATTTTTACGAGTGAAAAATGATAATGTGTGAATAAAGTTATCTTGGTAATATATTGTTTTCTTTTAGTAGCATAAATGAACTGCATGTATTCACTTGTGCTTAGACCCCAAAGTGAAAATTTGGAAATCACAAACTTCGCTGAAGAACAGTTCAACTGTTTGCTTGGGTTCATATCCGCTATAAAATCCCTTCATATAAATATATAGAACAATGTAATGTTTTCACTAATATCAATTTTAACTATTTTTCATTCCATTGTATAAATGTGTACTCGGTGCATAGAGAGTACTGGTAATGGCGTTCGATCATGACTGCAGGTAGAACGTCCTTGGGGCTTTCACACCTGTAAAAATTAAACCCCGTCCTCACATGAGATTTACCTTAAGGTAAGGTTTGCGGCTTGTATTTTTTAGAGGTTGTACCAAAGTTACATACCATTATGTTCACTATACTCAAGTCTTTTTTCTCATGAAATTCAAATGAATTTTGCCCGTCCCGTTTTATAACTACAAAAGGTCAAAGTTCATCATTTCCAATTTTCATTTTGATGAAATGTAAACAATTTCGTGAAAATATGTTCATTTTATATGTGACTATTATGGGGGTTATTGATGCTTACAATGTTCGAAAATAATATCACTATTAATATCATGATTCACTTCTATTAATTTCTGATGAACTATCTAATAATAGAATAAAATGCAACAAAAGTCTTAATTTTGGACTACTATTGTGTAAACGAAAACATCTTATTTAAAACCTTTCCAAGTCCACCGATTTCAGGAAAAACGTATCTTAGAATATGTGTAATCTGATGTTTCTAAAACACTATTCAAAACCATATGATGCGGATTTCGTTTTCGTGGAAATTGATAAAATGCTTGTGTCCTTTTATTTTTTCATTGAAGCTAAAAAAAAACCGCGAAATAAAAAAAAAACTGAAATCAATTATGACGTCATATAAATTTTGACGTCATAACAGAAATAAAGGATAGCTGGTGTTACGTCACAATGAAAATATGTGAGTTATCTCCCTGTAACCGCAAACCTTACCTTAAGAGATTTGTAACCCTGCACACGCAGTCTATGTTGGTTTTTTTGGTGTTTTTTTTAAAGTGTCACCATATGTTTGTTCACTTTACTTTTGTATATACATGTATATTAAACCTATGAATCGTATGGTTCTATTTAATAAACAATAGGAAATGTATCAAGAAAATATTCCCTCTATTTTAATTAATCGCTTCTGATTTGTTAATTCGTAGACGATGAGGTAAATAACTCTTCGCAACTCCAAAACAAGGTGACGTCATAATAGACAGTCAGTCAAGGCAAGTAAACAACGGACGCGCAATGCGACGGTTTGCGATCATAAAGGATATAAGGATATGCGAATTACTGTGAAGTAAAATCAGGTAGAACAGCTGCATGATAATTCTTACGGGCGGCGGAATACTAGTATCACCAGCGACCCTTTGATGCTGAGGATATTTTGGAGATTAACTTTGCACAAAATTTAATTCGTGAATTCCCTGTTGAGCTGAGAAAATTACGCCGATCTGTTTTCAATTACTTTCTTAAATTTTGGTTTCTTTCTTCATTTAACAAAACAAATGTGTTTTCGGGCAACTTTGATTTTATTAGCCCCCGAGAGACGAAATATTGCCCTGAACCCCAGTCAATATTTGTATACTATTTAGAATCGACAAACATCACAAAGCAGTAATTATCAATTGCCAGTAATGGAGTTATCGCTCGTAGTCGTGCAAATTTCTTGTTCGACATTTTTGTATGCGCCGTAATTTACAGGTTATTTTTACTATAGGAGGCACTGTAGCTCCAAGTTGGTCTATTCATTTTTTTTACCGAGAGCTACAAATTAACCTGCAGCTACTTTAAAAAAAAATCGTCGCAAAATATTTTTTATACACAAAAAACTATCAATACTTTATCGTAGTACTATTCTTCAGCATCCGCTGGTTGTTTCACTATACGTAAACATGTTGAGGTTGATACGTCAGTGATAGACAGACAAAGAGAGGAAGAATACACGTTTTAAATGAGAGAGAGATAGAGAAAGAATTAAAGAGAAAGGACATATTTAGGAGAGAGAGAGAGGGAGAGAGAGAGAGAGAGAGAGAGAAGCCTGCATCAGTGAGAAATAGACACAGAAAGCTGGCATCCATGTGGAAAGTACTTGAAGATTTGCTCAGCAGAGAATGTCTGAAAATAGTAAATGTCAGACACAGAGAGAGAGAGAGAGAGAGAGAGAGAGAGAGAGAGAGAGAGAGAGAGAGAGAGAGAGAGAGAGAGAGAGAGGCGCGTTAGGTGTAGAGATCTAACTAAAGAGGTTAATAGTTTGAGTTATCTCCCTTTTTACACGGAGTCATGACATCGCACTCTACTGTCTACTTAAGCATTGACTCATTATTTTTCTAAATATATAGTCTCATAACTGCAGCGGTGTGTGCATACAAATTGAGTAACGCGCGCTAACGCGTTATTAAAATCTGTATGCACACACCGCTGCAGTTATGAGACTATATTTGTCAAAAAATAATGATTTAATGCTAATATTTACATTTTTTTTAACTTCTTGCCTTGTCTGCAAATGTGATTTATACGTCAACATTTCTGTTTTATCCTAAGGGTAAGTTCAAATTAATGTAAGAGCCACAAGCGTGAACTTTGATTCTCGCTTGTGACGTTGCATTTTACAGCGTTCAACGTTTGTGACGTCATAATAAAACTAGTCATTCTAACTTTTGAGTACCGTGTATGTTACGGTCTTATAACTGCAGTGTCTTTTCACACATTTTACATGCAAAACATATTTGGAATGTAAATATATGTAGATGAATAGCTTTCAACTGCATGTAATATATACAGTGACACACCAAAAGACGTCGGACACGGTCTTCCTTGACCAAGGCACGTAGGATCGTTTTTGAGAGTGAGGGAGGGGGGCAGACCTACAAACAATTCTAGGACATGTAAAACACTGTACCATCGTAGTCTGTATTACTGACCAGTATTCCTTTTAATTTACCCCTATCATTTTTATAAAGGGGCTTACTTGTAAAAAAAACTGCGCGTGGGGGGATGGAGGATTTCCATTGATATTTTATATTCTCTTTTTACTTATGTAGATCTAAGAAAAGTTTCCATTTAAAAAATGGGGGAAGAGGGTGAGGCAGGCATGTAGCATCGTTTTTGAAAGTGATCCAAAAAATCTTGACAAGCGAAAAAAGAAAAAAAAAATATTTTCAAAATCTGCAAAATCCTAATCCGTGGGGGGGGGGGGGGGGGGGGGGGGGGGGGGGGGGGGGATTACCTTTACTTCAATTTCACTGTTTCTTTCCTCATTTTTTTTACATGGACTAATCAAAGTAGGGATGCCAACTGAATGTTAACACAGTTTTTGGTATGTAAATTTAAGAAAAGTATTTGTGTCCACCCCCCCCCCGCCCCCTCCCCCGATGCTGCGTGCCTGTAAGCTTTGTTGGTAGAAGAGTATTTCGTGCCATGCTACATATAGGCGCTGGCACTATAAAGACAACCCCCCCCCCCTCAAAATGCTCAAAGACAGGGATCCCCTTCTGCCCCCCCCCCCCCCCGATGCTACGTGCCTATCATCTTTGTTGGTAGAAGAGTATGTCGTGTCATGCTACATGTAGGCGCTGGCACGATAATGACACCCCCCCCCCCTCCTCAACATGCTCAAAGACAGGGATCCCCCCCCCCCCGATGCTACGTGCCTATGAGCTTAATTGGTAGAAGAGTATGTCGTGTCATGCTACATGTAGGCGCTGGCACGATAAAGACACCCCCCTCAAATGCTCAAAGACAGGGATCCCGGGAGACCAGTATATAGGTCTATAAATGATGGCGTGAATCTGGTATATGCTTATAAATGATTTACAACACGTATACAATGATATGATAATACAATGATAAATAAATATATCCAAAGTGAATGTGGTGTCAAGGTCGGCGTTGGCACGATACCGAACCTCCACAGCTCAAAGAGTGACCACTATCTAGTTCATCAGATACCCCCCCCCCCCCCCAGTTGTGGATTAAAACAAATACCAGGTAAAACATTGAACAATAGCTATTATTTAGAATCGACAAACGTCACAAAGCAATAATTATCAAATGCCGGTAATGAAGTTATCGGCCTTTAGTCGTGCACATTTCTTGTTTGACTTTTAATGTACCCCCCCCCCCCCCCCCCCCCCCCCCGAATTAGGACTTTCGGGATTTTTGTAAGTCGCCTTTTTTATTTTGCTTGTCAAGATTTTTTAGATACTAATTCAATTTTTTGTGTGTAAAATTAAGTCAAATCTTTACTGCGCTAAAGAGGTAAAAAAAAAAAAGCCTCCCTCCCTCCCCCCTCCCCCCCCCCCCCCGGTGTTACGTACCTGAAACTTGGAGCTACAAATCTGCAGGTACTATCTAAAAGAATGTCGCATAGCGGACCGTAACATATTTTTGATAAACAAAACCCTATCAATATGAGATCGTAGTATATATACACTGTAGCATACTCTCCTTCAGCATCCGCTGGTTATTTCATGTTGAGGTTGGGGTTGAGGTTACCAACACTGTAACACTGAACTACGGGTATATGAATATTGGCAGAGAGAGAGAGAGAGAGAGAGAGAGAGAGAGAGAGAGAGAGAGAGGCGCGTTAGGTTTAACTAACTAAAAAGGTTAATAGTTTGAGTTATCTCCCTTTTTACACGGAGTCATGACATCGCAGTCTACATGTAGATAAATAGTTACAACTACATGTAGTATATACAGTGACACACCAAGAGATGTCGGACACGGTCTTCTTTGACCAAGGCACGTAGAATCGTTTTTGAGAGTCAGGGAGGAGGACAGACCTACAAACAATTCTAGACATGCAAAACACTGTAACATCGTAATCACGGTATTACTGGTATTCTCATTGAATTACTGTACCTCCTATTATTTTTAACATAGGGGCTTACTTCTATATAATAAACAATAACTAGGGGGATGAGATTTCCATTGCAATTGTTATCCTTTATTTTTTTACTAATGTAGATCTAAGAAAAGTTTCCGCTTAAAAAATGGGGAAGGGAATGGGGGTACCCCCTCCCCCCACCATTTGATGCTACGGGTCTGTAAGCTTTGTTGGTTGAAGATCTAGAGTAGGTCGTGTCATGGTAGGCGTTGGCACGATAAAGACCGCCCTTACAATGCTTAAAGACAGGGATCTCGGGTGACCAGTATATAGATCTATAAATGATGGCGCGATTCCAGTGCATGCTTATATAAATGATAATACAATGATATGGAACGCCATGGCTGCCTTATGTTAGATGATTTTATTATATGCTGTGGGTCTATTATTATATGCTGTGGTTCTATAATTATATGCTGTGGGTCTATAATTATATGCTGTGGGTCTATTATTATATGCTGTGGGTCTATTATTATATGCTGTGGTTCTATAATTATATGCTGTGGTTCTATAATTATATGCTGTGGTTTTATAATTATA